>NC_052155.1:53987477-54287477 GCF_902713615.1 Scyliorhinus canicula | reverse complement strand
GGTACACCCACAGCCTATCGGCTGCCATCGCCAAATGCAAAAAAAAAAACCTCCCGTCAACTTTTTACCAAGGTCAACAGGGATCACAATCTCCAGTTTGCCATTTCGGAGAACACAGTTTCTCAGCCGAAAGGGGATGCTGAGCTTGCAGTATAATTTCAGTCAGCTGACCTCATGTCACATTCAAACCATTACAGCGCCTACAATATTCCAACACCCGGAAGTGCTGGCTAATGCGGAAAAAACTGCAACTATTGTAATTGCTCATCAACAAGAGATCATCTCAAATTTCTGCAGTGATGCTACCTCGTGTAAAATAATGGGCTCGTCAGATACTTGTTTATTCACAAAGCAGCATCATTTGTCATTAAAGAAAATTAACTATTCTTACAAGAAGAATATGAACTGGCTGAAGTAAACAGGTGAATATTACCTCTACACTCTAGCTACATTTTAAAGTCATTCTTTATAAATCGGCTTCTGATTAAATGCATGTCGCGCACAAGAGGAAATCTTCCTTCCCGAAACAGTGACAGAAAGTGGAGCTCTAGCCAAAGAAAATTGCTCTGCAATTGTAAAGAAAAGCTTCAGCACAGCTCTGGTTTCCATGCCAACACCAACAAAAAAATTGCCATCATTTTCCTGAATATGAAGACCCTGGAAATATGACAAATGCTAGAATTCCTGGACAAAGGATAATCCTTCAAGTCCAAGGTTTTTATGCTTTTGTCATCTGCAATTACCCTCGATCATGCTATCCAAAGCAATTAGGATAGACTCACACCAAAGATTCAGCACCCTAGCCTGAACATCAAATCCCATATTTTTTTCAGCCAGGTGACCTCTTTATACTTCAGAGTCAAATACCCGTAGTGGCACCTATGCTATATAATGTACAATGCTCCAGACTCCAAAGTCCGCGTCTTGTTCCACATCGGTTCTACTTGTTATCTACCCTGCTTTCACAGGCGCCAGTTGATTCCATGTTCCCCAAGGCCAAGAAGTAAAACCCTCGTTTTAGTTTGCAAATTCCTCCTTGGTTTCCCAACTCCTTACCTAGGCAGTTGTCTCCAGCTCAGTGCAGCTTTCCAACTCTGCCCGAGAAACAAAGCCAATTACTCCGCCCCACTCTCTCGGCGACCACACCACTCTGTGTGCCCATTAGGGTTGATCTTGAAAATCCAGCTGTTATTTTAAGAACGGAGTAGTGGTGAGGAAGTGGCGACATCACCATAGATCTACGGATGACCTACTTGTCATCAGATAGTTGTACAGTCCAAATACCATAGGGATAGCACAAGATACCAATGGCAGGACATGTGGGAAGTTGGAATACTCAGGTATCAGCCCAGAGGCATTTTATTCCTGGCCAGGACAGCACAAGGATGTAGTGTGATTCTGTAGAACCTGTCATACCTGTCAGGTGACAGGTAAACCACAACATGCGATTGGACAAGCACCTTCAATACCCATACCAGTGTTTGAAGAACCATTTAGTTTGGTATTGGTAGATTGCCTAAGACCAATGGTGGAAAAGCTGACGCTGTTTTTCACACACTATGGCCTACCCATAGAACTACAATCTGACCACGGTTCCAACTATATGCCCACAATTTTCCAGGATATTATTCACAGTTTAAGTATCAAGCAACAAAAGTCAACTGCCTATCACCCACAATCTCAGGGAGCTTTGGAGAGATATCTTCAGAGTCCCAAAACAATGATTCGGGTCTATTGCCAGGAATATCCAAGAGATTGGGACAACAGCTTTGATTTTTACCATTTGCCACCAGGGATTCTCCGAATGTGTGGAACTGCTGGGAGGCCTGCGAGAGTTGTGCTATCACTTGAGCGCAGTGTGGCTAGAGAATCGCGGCCAGTATATTTCATATCTGTGGCAATGTTATTAAAAACCCTGGTTTAAAATACGTACAGGCAGTGCATCTGCTAAAGCTGTAATTGAGGTGTCGGAAAAGGTGAGGTAATTATTGATTTTCACCATTTACTCTCTCAACATTCAAAGCTATTGGCCAAGTGCTCTGGCAAATGGGATTAGGTAAACAGATCGGGTGTCTTTCTTGCGTCGGTGCAGACTCGATGGGCCAAAGGGCCTCTTCTGCACTATTATTCTGTGATTCTGTGAATCTACTGGGTTTAGCCCATTTGAATTGGTCTATGACCATGAAATACGGGGTCCATTAAAGTTGATGAAAGAGTGATTTCTAAAACAAAAGGACGAATCCTCATTGTTGGATTAAGTGTCCACATTTCTGGAATGCTGAGCTTGTCAGGAAGCGCAAGAGCATCTAAAGGTTTCAGGAGCAAGAATGAAAACGTGAGCAGACGAGTGTGCTGCTGGTAGAAGTAATGGAAGAGGACATATAATGCACAGAGCGACCCTCCTGTGGTACGACTAGTGCAAGGATCCGCCTGTTAATCCTTGTATGTCCCTTATAATTTCTGTTATTCTATTAATTCTATTTCTGTAAATGGACATCACCTTTAATTTAAAAAAAAAACAAACTCCAGCAAGTTGTGCTATTTGGTCTGACATTAGTGTTGACACTTCTTGATGGACTACTACCGGATAATCCTGGTTAGCGATCCAATGGATGGCTCCAATCACTCCGCGTCCTGAGAGAACAACTTGCTGCTGCAACGACTTCAACAGCCAAAGCCAGGTCACTCATTTCCATTTCATATTAATCCTCCTATTATTTCTCCCCCTACCCCTGCATGTGTCTGCCTTGTATGCGTTTGGGTCGAGGGTGTGAATGTAAAAAGGAGGGAGTAGTAGATTAGTTGGCCATTATTCTATTATAATTACCGTATGACTTATCTATATTTTTGTTATAAATAAACACTTGGTGTGTTTCACTTATTAATCTGGTGTAATTAAATCATTGGAGCAGTCAAGGGCCAAAGATCTCAACCTTGCGACAAATTATTGGTTAATTCACTTGTGGTGGGTCTCTGGGCCTGGAATCAACCGCGCATTAGCCCAGGGTGTTATAATACTAGCAAATGCGGTAATACTAGAACTGTTAGATACGGAGTTTGAAGATTTAAAAGGGCAAAAAAAAATCTCAGAAAGCTACTGCAAAAGTATAAGATGATTAGTAGGGACACACCAGGATGTGCTGTATTAACTGTACATGATGCTGACTTGGATGACTCCAACCTGATAAAACAGCATCCATATCGACTGAACCCATGGAAACTAGCTCAGATATAAGTGGCAATCGAATAATAATAATAATAATAATAATAAAAATAATCTTTATTGTCTCAAGTGGGCTTACATTAACACTGCAATGAAGTTACTGTGAAAAGCCCCTAGTCGCCACACTCCAGCGCCTGTTCGGGTACACAGAGGGAGAATTCAGAATGTCCAACTCACCTAACAGTAGGTCTTTTGGGACTTGTGGGAGGAAACCGGAGCACCCGCAGGAAACCCACGCAGAAACGGGGAGAATGTGCAGACTCCGCAAAGGCAGTGACCCAAGCTGGGAATCGAACCTGGGACCCTGGCGCTGTGAGGCAATATTGCTACCCATTGTGCTACAATACATATTGGAGAATCATTTAATTGAGCAGAGTACAAATAGCTGGGGTTCGCCGATTGTGTTAGTACCGAAGCCTGATGAGACAACCGGGTTCTGTGCAGACTACTGAAAAGTAATGCCATCACCCAAGCAGGTGCGTATCCGATTCCAAGGCTGGAGGATTGTATCGACGGGATAGGCAGTGTCTCATTCCTGTCCAAAATCGATCTATTAAAGGGTACTGGCAAGTTTCTTTAATGTCCAGGGCTAGAAGAGATAGCTGCCTTCGCTGTTCCAAGCGGATTGCCTCAGTGTAAAGTGATGTTGTTCTGATTTCAAAATGCACCAGCGACATTTCAATGACTGTTGTACCAAGCAGTGGCTAAGGTGTCTAACTGTGTGGTCTATTTGGACGACGTGGCCGTTTACAGTGACACATGGAAAGAGCATGTAGAACAGTTGGAGGAGTTATTTAAAGGACTTCAGTTTGCCAATTTAGTCATCAATTTGACCAAAAGCGAGTTTGACAAATCAAGTATCCTACCTAGAAAGCCTTGTGGGACAGGAACGGGTGGTACCAGAACGGCTACTGTAAGGGTGTTTTTAGATTTACCCATTCCCATATCAAAACGGTAGATAATGAGGTTCTTAGGCATGTGTGAGATTTCTAGAAAATTTGTACCTAACTTCAGTACCATGGCGGTACCTTTGACCAATATATTGCAGAAAAAAGCAAAAATGGCATACATATTTTGCAGAATGCTAAACAGCTTTTGAGAAATTGAGGGCCATATTGGTAACCGAGTGATGGCAGCCCCTGATTTTTCCAAACACTTTAAAATGGCCACGGATGCCAGCAGCCTGGTGGTAGGAGCAGTGCTACTGCAAAATGATGCGTCAGGAAGAGAGGCCAGTGGGATGCTTTTCAAAAAACTAAGTCTGTGCCAAGATAATCAGAGGATTAGATAGGGTGGACAGTGAGAGCCTTTTTCCTCGCATGGTGATGTCTAGCATGAGGGGACATAGCTTTAAATTGAGGGGAGATAGATATAGGACAGATGTCAGAGGTAGGTTCTTTACTCAGAGAGTAGTAAGGGCGTGGAATGCCCTGCCTGTAACAGTAGTGGACTCGCCAACACTAAGGGCATTGGATAGACATATAGATGATAAGGGAATAGTGTAGATGGGCTTTGGAGTGGTTTCACAGGTCGGTGCAACATGGAGAGCCGAAGGGCCTGTACTGCGCAGTAATGTTCTATGTTCTAAAGTCATCCACCATTGAGAAGGAAGCCTTAGCATTGCGACAATCCCTTTACCATTTTGAAGTTTATGTCCGGCATAATAACAAGCAAAGTTTAGTTTATATCGACCATAGCAGAAACATCGAAAATAATAGCAGGCCAGTAGGCCCTGCTCCCATATTCATTATGATCATGGCTGATCATCCAACTCAATTACCTGATCCCACCTTCACTCCTCCCCAAGTGATATATCTACCTTCTTGAAAATAATCCATTTGTGTTTGTAGAAAAATTTAAAACCCAAAACGCAAGATTGTTCTGTTGGAGTTTATTGTTGTAACTTTTCAATGAAAAAATTGTGTATATTCCTGGAGAGTTCAATATTATTGCCTGTGCGTTGTCATGGGTTTAAATGTTGATCAGCGGCAGATACAAGTTTTGGGGGAACTTAGGTAGTGGGAAAGGAAGAATGAATGGGTGTGTGCTTTGTGTCATATACAGTATGATGAAACGCTCTTGCAATGACATTTCATCCCTTTAAGGGGGGAGGTGTGCAAGAGTCCTTCCTATTATTTTTGGTCCGTGGACCCATAATCGGAGTATGCCTTTAAGCAGAAACCCCCAGCTGAAGCAGCCTGCTTGTCAGGACATTGTGTTCCAGGTTTTGGAGAGGAGAATCAGGCTCGTTGGCGCTAAGTGAATCTTACAAACCAGCTTTGGAGGAAATAAGTCTGTGGGTTGGGCTAGGGACAGTGTTCTGTCTGATAACAGCCAGAAATTGGTTCCTACATGATGCTTCTGAGAGAGCAGAGCAGAAGGGTTTAGACCTTGAAAGTGAAAGGGACCATCTTTCTCTCGCTGAAGTAGGGAACTGCTTTATTGATTGGAAACCAGAGAGTGCCTGGCATATGTTTACGACAAAATTGGAATGATCTTTCATCTACAGAAAAAGTAGAAAGCTTTGCCAGAGAAAACCACCTCAAGCCTAGAAGGAACTCCAGAAAGACATTAACTGGAGCCATCCGAGTGCAAGGATCCTTTATGCTTTTATTTTTATTGATTTTTTTCTTTACCTCTTTTCTTTAAAATAAATTTTGAGTACCCAGTTACTTTTTTCCAATTAAGGGCCAATTTAGCATGGCCAATTCACCTAACCTGCACATCCAGATTATTGGGCTCAGCCAAGGTCCTCAGGTATTTTAAAACATCTAATTTCACTTGTGTTGTGATTCTAGGTCAAGTGGAGCTGGAGTTGACTGCGCACTAGCCCAGAGGATCATGACACTATTGATTTGCTCAACTGCACCTTCGTCATCACACCTGTGATGACTTATCCCCCAGTAAAACCATGACTCCCTTTCTCTCAGCCGAGCCAGCCTCCCTCACCTTCACATCTTCACCTCATGGGCCACAGGCTTGGAAGGAATTGGTTGAGCCGTTTACTACCAGAGCTGACTGGACCACATGGACCACAATTGGAGCCTGTGCCCGACTGCTAAAATGCTCACTAATTCTAGAATCACCCTGGAATGCAAAGACAACCCTGGCGTCTTTTCGCTACTGCAGACCATCTTGTTAAACCCTTCCCACTTTCTTCCCCACCGCATCTCCCTCCCTTCACGAGCCCACCGGGCCTAACCTCCTTTGATATGGCCCATCTTTAACCAGGAACTCCAATCTTTCTCACCCATCTTTCTGCATGCCGTCTCAGAGTTTAATTCGTCCATGGGGCACTAAGCCAGGACAGTTGGTAAGATTTCGCAAGCCCAGGCCAGATGGTGGGGGATGAATGTAATGCAACATGAATCCAAGATCCCGGTTGAGGCCGTACTCATGTGTGCAGAACTTGGCTATAGGTTTCTGCTCGGCGGTTTTGCGTCATTGCACGTCCTAAAGGCCACCTTGGAGAACGTTTACCCGGAGATCAGAGGCTGAATGCCCTTGACTGCTGAAGTGTTCCCTGAATGGAAGGGAACATTCCTGCCTGGCGATTGTTGTGCGAAGTCTGTTCATCCGTTGTCGCAGCATCTGCATGGTCTCGCCAATGTACGAAGAAGATGTCCTAGTTTGAGCTCAGACAAGGAGGAGCGTAACTGACATCTATAGACGCTGAAAGATGCCCTCGTATGAATGTGATTTGGCACTCGACTCATCGATTGACAGTTCCAACGCACCACAGCAAAAAAACCGCACCGACCTCCTCAGAAGACAAACACAGTACACAACCAACAGAGTACTCTTCGTCGTCCAGTACTTCCCCGGAGCGGAGTAACTACAACATCTTCTTCGCAGCCTTCAACACGTCATGGATGAAGATGAACATCTTGCCAAGCTCATCCCCACACCCCCACTATTTGCCTTCAAACAGCCGCACAACCTTAAACAAACCATTGTTTGCAGCAAACTACCCAGTCTTCAGAAGGGCAGTGGGGCAGCACGGTAGCATGGTGGTTAGCATAAATGCTTCACAGCTCCAGGGTCCCAGGTTCGATTCCCGGCTGGGTCACTGTCTGTGCGGAGTCTGCACGTCCTCCCCGTGTGTGCGTGGGTTTCCTCCGGGTGCTCCGGTTTCTTCCCACAGTCCAAAGATGTGCGGGTTAGGTGGATTGGCCATGCTAAAATTGCCCGTAGTGTCCTAAAAAAAAAGTAAGGTTGGGGGGTGGGGGGGGAGAGAGAGGAGGGGGTTGTTAGGTTACGGGTACAGGGTGGATACGTGGGTTTGAGTAGGGTGATCATTGCTCGGCACAACATCGAGGGCCGAAGGGCCTGTTCTGTGCTGTACTGTTCTATGTTCTATGTAAGAGCGACCATGATACCACACAACCCTGCCATGGCAATCTCTGCAAGACGTGCCAGATCATCGACATGGATACCACCATTAGACATGAGAAAACCATCCACCAGGTACACGGTACATACTCGTGCGACTTGGCCAACTTTGGCTATCTCATACGCTGCAGGAAAGGATGTCCCGAAGCGTGGTACATTGGTGAGGCCATGCAGACGCTGCGACAATGGACAAACGGACATCGCACAACAATCACCAAGCAGGAATGCTCCCTTCCAGTCAGGGAACACTTCAGCAGTCAAGGGCATTCAGCCTCTGATCTCCGGGAAAGCGTTCTCCAAGGCGGCCTTCAGGACACGTGATAACACAAAATCGCCGAGCAGAAACTTATAGCCAAGTTCCGCACACGTGAGTACGGCCTCAACCGGGACCTTGGATTTATGTCGCATTACATTCATCCCCCATCTGGCCTGGCTTGCAAAATCTTACCAACTGTCTTGGCTTGAGACAATTCACACCTCTTTAACCTGGGGTTACCCCTATCTCTGGCTCTGTAAAGACTTAATTACCTGCAAATGCTCGCATTCTAAGCATTGTCTTGCATCTTTGACCTTGTCTATGTTTCTGGAACATAACTCTTCATTCAGTGCTCCGTAAGCGAGTGATTTGAAACAAACCTGTTGGACCCTGGTGTTGCAAGACTTCTTACTGTGCTCACCCCAGTCCAACGCCAGCATCTCCACATCAAAGATATCAGGTGTTGTGAACAGTTCCCTCCCTCCTCTAAATCTGCCGTCATCAACTCTCTCTCAAACCATCCCCACTGTCCTTGCATTCATGTATACTACCATTCAACTCCAACCTTCCTTTCCTCTCCGTGGTCCTTAATCTGTTGACATTTCCCAAATCTCATCCCATCTTTTGCAGAACTCCATGTCTGAATCCCTCCGATTAAGATTTTGGCCCTGCCATAATACTGAACTGGCTCTTGCCAAAATCAGAAACAACATCCTACATGGATGTGACAAATGTAGTGTTTTCCTCCTCATCCTCCTGGACCTGTCTGTTGCCTGTGACACAATTGATCACACCATCCTCCACCAATGCCTCGCCACTGTCAACCAACAGAGCTCTTGCCTGGTTTCATTCCTAATCACAGACCTTGAATCAATTGCTATGGCACCTCTTTCTTCTCCCTAAACCTTTGCCTCTGGTAGTCTTTCCTCATCACTTTTACTCCTTTTGCCAATCACTTTGAACCTGTGCCCTTTAGTTCTTAACGCACGTGTGGGAACAGTTTCTCACGATTTCTCCTATCCATACCTCTCAGGATCTTCAATACCTCTAACCCCACTCAGCCTTCTTTACTCCAAGGAAAACAATCTCAATCTCTGTAGTCTATCCTCACAGCTGGAAGTATTCTTTTGAACCTCCTCTGTGCTCTCTCCAATGTCTTCACACCCTTCCTCAAGTTTGGCACCCAGAACTGGACGCAGTACTTCAGATGAGGCCTAACTCGTTGTCTTACACAAGTTCAACATGGCCTCCTTACCCTTGTACTCAATTCCTCTTGTCTAAGATATATGCTTATTAGCTGCTCTCTCAAAATGGCCCTTCACCTTCAATAACTTATGTACAAAACACAGAGGTCCCTCTGTTCCTGAACCTCCTTTTGAGTTTCTCACTTTATTTTACACTGTCTCTTCCTATTCATGTTGCCAAAATGAATTGCCTCACACTTCTTTTCATTGAACTTCATCTGCCGCTTGTCTTTCTAATCCCCAATGCCCCTCTTTTTTGCATCTCTTTAGAATTGTACCCTTTATTTTATTTTGCCTCTCCTCCTTCTATCTACCAAAATGAACCACTTCACACTTGATTGAGATCCAGGAAAGGCCAGCAGAGGTTTGCTGTGTCGGAGAAGTCTTGCCGAATCTCTTTCCCCTCTCACGCTTGGAAGATCTCCTCACCAAAACACACATCTCCTGCCTCTCTTCCTAATCTCTGGAATGAATAGTTACTTTCTCTCCTGAGCGTCCTTTGCATAAATACTCTATTATCTTAATGCTGAACTCCGCACACTGGTGGCCATGTTTGAGATATTTTCGGAGGCTCTGCCCAATGCAAGTCATCCCGATCTCTGGCACCGGATGAAGACCCAGAACCTCTCTATGCTTGAATAGTTTCTGGCTCCTCCATCATAGTCCCACTAGAGTACACCAGAACAGTTGTTGAATTCCACTGCCAGTATGGGGGCGGACTGGAAACTCCCAGGTGACGAGACACATTCAGTGACACATTTCAGATTGAGACAATTTGCGACATCACCTCAGATTATTAGGGGTCACAACCTGCCTTTCTAAAAAATAAACAGCAAACTAACATTTGCTACAAATAAACAGGAAGCAGTGAGCCACTGTAAAATCATTCAACTCTACAGTGGTAAACAAATGAATAATAGAACAATAAGTTCTTATTCCAGCATTCTCTTTTTTTTTTAAATAATTGTTATTCAAATTTTTCAACAACAAATTTTCTCCCAACAATAAAATAAACAAGGTATAGAAATAAACAGAAAGAAGGACCCACCCCCCCCCCCCCCCCTCCAATACAAAGCAATACATTAATACAAAAAAGAAGAAAGTAGCAACCAAACAGTCGCAAAAACAATCCCCCTTAACAGACCCCTAGGCCCCCCACCCCCTCGGGGGCTTTGCGTCCTCCACTGCAAAAGAATCCTACGCCGGGCTACTAGAGACGCAAAGGCCAGGGTACCGGCCTCTCTCACCTCCTGCACTCCCGGCTCCCATGCTACGCCAAAGATCGCTGGAACCGACCACCTTGGACAAGGTCCCCGCCACCCCCTTCCAAAACCCCTCCAACGGCGGACAAGCCCAGAACATGTGGGTGTGGTTCGCCGGGCCTCCCGAACACCTCGCACACCTGTCATCTCCCCCAAAGAACCGGCTCATCCTGGCCCCAGTCATGTGCGCCCTATGCAGCACCTTCAGCTGAATTAAGCTGAGCCGTGCACAAGAAGAGGACGAGTTCACCCTCCCCAGGGCATCCGCCCACGTTCCCTCGTCGATCTCCTCCCCGAGCTCCTCCTCCCACTTCGCTTTCAGCTCTTCCACCGAGGCCTCCTCCTGCATCACCTGATAAATTGCCGAGATCCTACCCTCACCGACCCACGTCCCCGAGAGCACCCTATCCTGCACCCCCCCAGGCGGCAGTAGCGGGAACTCCGCCACCTGCCGCTTAACAAACACCCTAATCTGCATATACCTGAAAGCATTCCCGGGGGGAGGCCCCATTTCCCCTCCAACTCCTCTAAAGTCGCAAACTTCCCATCGAGGAAAAGGTCCCTCATCCGCCCGATGCCTGCCCTATGCCAACTCAAAAACCCACCATCTATTCTCCCTGGTGCAAACCGGTGATTGCACCGTATCGGGGCCCACACTGAGGCCTCCACTGCCCCAAATTTTGAGGGAAGCCACCACTACTGGACTCGTAGAGTTCCTTGCCAGGGGGAGTGGGAGTGGGAGCGGGGCCGTCACCAATGCCTCCAAACTCCAAGCACCGTCATCTTAACTGACCTACCTGCCAAAGAGAGTGGCAGCGCATCCCACCTCCTAAACTCCTCCTCCATCTTTTCCACCAGCCTCGAAAAGTTTAGCCTATGCAGGGCCCCCCAGCTCCTAGCTATCTGGACCCCAAGATATCTAAAGCTCCTCTCCGCCCTCTTCAACAGGGGCTCTCCTACCTCGCTCTCCTGGTCCCCCAGGTGCAGCACGAACAGCTCACTCTTCCCCACGTTGAGCTTGTAGCCCAAAAAATCCCCAAACTCCCCAAGTATCTTCAACACCTCTGGCATCCCCCCCGCCGGATCCGCGATGTACAATAGTAAATCATCTGCGTAGAGCGACAACCGGTGCTTCCCCCCCGCACAATCCCTCTCCAGTTCTTCGAATCCCTCAGCGCCATGGCCAAGGGCTCAATCGCTAACGCGAAGAGCAGGGGAGACAAGGGGCACCCCTGCCTCATCCCCCGGGACAGCTGAAAGTCCTCCGACCTCCTCCCATTCGTCACCACACTCGCTACCGGGGAACTATCCAGCAGCCTCACCCAGCGAATGAATCCCTCACCAAACCCAAACCTCCTCAGCACTTCCCACAGATAGCTCCACTCCACCCTGTCAAAAGCTTTCTCTGCATCCATCAATGCTACTATTTCCGCCTCCCCATCCGCCGACGCCATCATCATGACATTAAGAAGCCGCCGCACATTGACATTCAGCTGCCTCCCCTTCACAAACCCCGTTTGGTCCTTATGGATAACCATCGGGACCACATCTTCCACCCTCCTGGACAGTATCTTAGCCAACAACTTTATGTCCACGTTGAGGAGCGAGATCGGCCTGTAAGACCCACACTGGAGGGGGTCCTTATCCCGCTTCAGGATCAGAGAGATTATTGCTCTAGACATCGTTGGGGGCAAAGCCCCCCCACCCCTCCCTCGCCTCATTCAGGGTCCTCACCAGCAGCGGGCCCAGCAGGTCTGAGTACTTCTTATAAAACTCCACCGGGAACCCGTCAGGTCCCGGTGCTTTCCCTGTCTGCATGCTCCCCAGCACCTCCATTAGCTCCTCCAACTCGATTGGGGCCCCCAGACCCTCCACCCGCTCATTCTCTACTCTTGGGAACTCCAACTTATCCAGAAAGCGGTCCATCCCGCCCACCTCCCTAGGGGGCACCGCCCGGTACAGCCCCTCGTAAAAGGATCTGAACACCCCATTAATGTCCCTAGCACTCTGCACCAGGTTCCCTCCTGCATCTGTGACTCCCCCTATCTCTCTCGCTGCCTCCCGCTTTCGGAGCTGATGGGCCAGCATCCGACTTGCCTTCTCCCCGTACTCATATACCGTCCCCTGTGCCCTCCTCCACTGCGCCTCCGCCTACCGGGTGGTCAGTATATCGAACTCCGCTTGGAGACTGCGACGCTTCCTCAAAAGCCCCTCCTCCGGGACATCCGCATACCTCCTGTCCACCCTTACCATTTCTTCCACCAACCTCTCCCTCTCAACCCTCACCCCCCTCTCCCTGTGCGCCCGAATAGATATCAGCTCCACTCTAACCACCGCCTTCAGCGCTTCCCAGACCACCCCAACTTGCACCTCCCCATTATCATTAGCTTCCAAATACCCCTCTATACCCCTACGGATCCGCCCGCACACTTCCTCCTCTGACAGAAGCCCCACATCTAACCTCCACAGCAGGCGCTGATCCTTCCCCTCCCCCAGCTCCAGGTCCACCGAATGCGGAGCATGGTCAGATATGACTATCGCCGAATACTCCGCCCCCACCACTCTCAGGATTAGCGCCCTGCTGAGAAGAAAAAAGTCAATCTGGGAATAAGCCTTGTGGACATGGGAGAAAAGGGAAAACTCCCTACCTCCCGGCCTCAAAAACCTCCAAGAGTCTACTCCTCCCATCTGATCCATAAACCCCCTCAGCACTGAGGCCGCCGCCGGCCTCTTACCCGCCCTTGACCTCGAACGATCTAGAGCTGGATCCAGCACAGTATTAAAGTCCCCTCCCAAGATCAAGCCCCCCGTTTCCAGGTCCGGGATCCGGCTCAACATTCGCCGCATGAAGCTCCCATCGTCCCAGTTGGGGGCGTACACATTAACCAGAACCACCCCCTTGTAGCCGACCACTCACCATTACATATCTGCCTCCACTGTCCGCCACCACACTCGTCGCCACAAACGACAAGCTCTTGCCAACTAAGATCGCCACCCCTCGATTCTTCGCATCTAGCCCTGAGTGAAACATCTGCCCCACCCAGCCTCTTCTCAGCCTCACCTGATCCACCACCTTAAGGTGCATCTCCTGGAGCATAGCCACGTCCGCTCCCAGCCCCTTCAAATGCGCCAAGACCCGGGACCGCTTCACCGGTCCATTCAGCCCCCTCACGTTCCATGTGACCTGCTGAATCTGGGGGTTTTCCCCCTCCCTCTGCGCCGGTCAGTCATAGCTCTCCCTCGGCTCACCACGTGCCCGCAGAACCCCCCAGGCCCATTCCCCACGGTGGCAGACGCCCCCTCCCAACCTCCCCCATCACCAGCAGTTCCCCTTCGGCCCCTGCAGCAGCAACCCGGTACCAGCCCCCCCACCCCCCGCAAAAGCTAGGGCCCCCCCCCAGCTGCTTAACCCCTTCCATCGTATTTCCGTAAGTCAGCCGACTCCTGCTGACCCCGGCTGCTCCCACCATCCCAACAATCCCCCCCCCCCCCCCCCGATGCAACACAACCACCATTCCCCCCTCCCAGTGCTGGCCCTGCCCACTGCTCCTCCAGCACGGGAAGAAAACCCGCGCTTCCATCCCAAACTGCACCCCCCAGCCCCGCCCCCCGCCCCAACACGCGAGAAAAAGATGGGCACATGACCCAGCGGGACCGCGAACAGCTCCCCAACCTTCCACCAGTGAAGAAACAAAAAAGCACGCAAATAAATAAATACAACCCCAAAAGGCGAAAAAGCAGAAAAGCAAAAAGGCATCATCAAACACAACCAATATAAACAAAGGATACCAAGGAGGACAAAGACTCCGGAATGTGTACATCATTCCCAGCCCCCCAAGTCCTCAGTTCGAGTCCAGCTTCTCTGCCTGGACAAAGGCCCAGGCCTCCACCGGAGGATCGAAGTAAAGCTGGCGATCTTTGTAAGTGACCCAGAGGCGGGCTGGCTGTAGCAGGCCAAACATCACCCCCTTCCTGTGAAGCACTCCCTTCGCCTGATTGAAACCAACCCTTCTCTTCGCCACCTCCGTGCTCCAGTCCTGATAGATCCTGGTCTCTGCATTCTCCCACTTGCTGCTCCTTTCCTTCTTCGCCCATCTCAGCACACACTCACGGTCAACAAAAGGGTGAAAACGGACCAGCACCGCCCGAGGCGGCTCGTTCGGCCTGGGCTTCCTCAACAGCACTCGATGGGCAGCCTCCAGCTCCAAGGGTCTTGTAACGACCCCGCGCCCATTAACGAATTCAGCATCACAACCACAGCCCCTCCGGGAAGCCGAGAATCCGCAGGTTCTTCCGACGGGAGCGGTTCTCCATCTCCTCCATCCTCGCTAGCCACTTCTTGTGGAGCGCCTCGTGCGACTCCACCTTCACTGCCAGGCCCAGGGGTTCGTCCTCGCTCTCCGAGGCCTTTTGCCGTAGCTCTCGGATCTCTGCACCCTGAGCCGTCTGAGTCGCCATGAGCTTGTCCAGCGAGGCCTTAAGCGGTTCCAGGATCTCAGCCTTCAGCTCTCTAAAGCAGCGCTGAAGCAGCTCCTGCTGCTCCTGTGCCCACTGCTGCCACGCTCCCGGTTCCCCGCCCGCTGCCATCTTGTTTTCCCTGCCTCGCACCTTTCTCTGCTCCAAAGCCGATTTTTTAACCACTCCGCTCCTGGTCCAGTCCATCCACCGGCAGATAAGCACAGTGGATGTGTTCCCACCTGGGGAAAAGTCCAGCCAGTACCGCTACGGGCCCTTAAAAGAGCCCAAAAGTCCAAAAATAGCGGGAGCTACCGAACGCGCGGCTTAGCTCCGCATCACCGCAACCGGAAGTCCTTATTCCAGCATTCTCTGACAATCAATTTTACCTCGAGTTTTATTTTTGCTATTTGATTGCAATTCTTTTTGTTGTAAGTAATGAAAGAAACAGCTGATCAACCAAATGGGACGTCAAGATCTGCTGTGCTCAACTAGACATGTGAAGATATGGAAAAGCCACAGGAATGGATGGGATCCCAGAGGAGATTTTTATACTTGGAGACGAGATTACCCGGCATCTCCATCAGCCGTTCCTGAAAATCTGAGACGGAGAAGAAATTCCTGCTGACCTCAGGGATGCTGTCAGCATCCAATCTTTATGAAAGGAGACAAAGTGGACCTTCGGAACGACCGAGGAATCTCCCTACTCTCCAATGCCGGGAAGATCATTAGCACGTTGATCTAAACAGCTGGCTTGTAAAGCAGAACAAGGCCAGAAGCGTGGGTTCAATTCCCGTACCAGCCTCCCCAAACAGGCGCCAGAATGTGGCGACTCGGGACTTTTTACAGTAACTTCATTTGAAGCCTACTTGCGACAATAAGCGATTTCCATTTCATTCATTGCCCGAATCCTCGCTAGCTGCCTTCTCTAAGTCTCTGAAGAAAGAGACTTCCAATCAAATTGCAGAACAGCAAACATGATTTTCACTGCTCTGCAACTTCAAGGGAAATGCGAGGAACAACATCAACCACTCTACATGGCCTTCATCGATCTGACCAAGGCTTTTGACTCCGTCGATCGGGAAGTGCTATGGAAGACCCTGTCATAAGGCCAGCTGTCAAGAGAAATTCATCAACATTCTCCGACTCTTCCACAAGATGTTGGTGACAGTCCTCACTGGCGGAAATAAGACAAAAGCTTGTCAGGTCAAGACTGAAGTCAAGCAGGGATGTGTCACCACCCCTCCCCCCCCCCCCCCCCCCCCCCCCCCATCTTCACCACAACCATTCTTTGCCTTGTCAAGACCAAGCTTCCTGTGGGCAGCACTGTGGGGCAGTGGTTAGAACCCACTTGGGTCACTGTCCGTGTGGAGTTTACACATTCTCTCCGTGTCTGCGTCGGTCTCACCCCCACAATCCCAAGATTTGCAGCGTAGGTGGATTGGCCACGCTACATTGCCCCTCAATTGAAAAAAACTAAAGAACAAGCTTCTAGTGAAGTGGACATCATCTACAGGATGGATGGAAAACTTTTCAATCTCAACTGGTTGAAATCCAAGATGAAAGCAACACTGACATCACTTGTGGAACTTCAGTATGTGGATGACATCAACATCTCCACTCCCTCAGAACAGAATCTCCAAGACAGGCTTAACACCTTCATGGAAGCAGACCGAAGAGTAATCTCAGCTTCAACCTCAGACAACTCTTTACCAATCCACCCCAGGGCAAGGTCTGGTCCCTACCTCCAGAAAGATCAATGCTGAAACCCGACCAAACATGGAACAATTCCTATATCTGGAGAGCCACCTCTCAGCTAAGGCCAACATCGATGCGGAGATCCAACATTGAATACAATCTGTGACACCTCTGTCAGAGACCCAAGGATGGGAATCTTTGACAACCGCGACATCCGCGCTGACACCAAGATCCTCGTGTACAAGACAGTCGTCCTTCTAACTCTTCTACATGGCTCAAAAACTTGGACTGTGTACACACGCCACCTCAAGGCCCTGGAGAGGTACCATCAATCCTGTCCGAGATGGATTCTCCACCTCAGCTGGGAGTACAAGCGTGGTTACATCAGCATTGTTGAAGGAGTCTAGAGCATCAGCATCGAGGTCCAACTCTGCTGGCCGGCACTGCGCTTAGGATGGGAGAGTCCTGACTTGGAGGAAGCTCCTGATTGAAGGGACACAATTCTTCAAGGACACCTGACGGTAAAAGGAGCCTGAGAAAGGAATACCAGCAATCTCGAGTCCAAGGATCGATCCCACCTCCCGGAAACACCTGCCGAAAATGCGGCTCTAGGATCAGACTCCTCAGCCGTGCAAGGATCCACAGAACCCACGACACAGTTTCTTAGGTGGACAGTCACACTCGCTAACGGTCAACCAGAATTAGGGTCTTACTAGGTAACATGGCCAGTGGCCAGATATCGATACGAAAGTCATTGCATGAGGAGCTCTAGATGGCATGCCAGTGAGGGGCCAAAACACAGAGAATCAAGGGTTGGCGGATGGAGAGAAACTGAGAGATCAGTATGCAAAATCAAACATACAGGGCTAATAAAAATATGTCCCCTCCGGGGTAGACTACATTTTTATGTACACACGTTTGGTGAAGGAGTAGAGTTTGAAGTCTATTTAATACCCCAGCAAGAGATACGGTCAAACTATGCCAGTTTTTTTGAACCGATTGTTCTGGGTCTTAAATTATCAAGTAGGCCTTCTATCAAAATTAAGCTTCCACCATCTGGAAATCCTTTTTAATAACTTGCAATTATCCATACATTTATTAAAAAGCTGTTGCTTGTGAACCTCCAGACACGTAGGACTAATCTGTGAGCTTGAAATATTTTGCTGGAAGTGCCTCATCACATTGGATCATTGGGAATATTTCTACATTAAACGTGCTATTTAACTGCAAGCTTTGTTGATAGTAATATGATTTTTAATCATAAAACTGAGGGACAGATGGCAAGTAACCATGGGAAATAATAAACATATTCCATCACCATATTATGTTCTATTTGAGCCCAACAGTGTTTCGACATGCAAAGCAATAAAAAACGTGCCATTCACAACCTCATGTTGTCCCAAAGCACTTTGCATCAAACGAAGAACATTTCAAATGCTGTCATGTAGGGAAATGCAGAAGTCAATTGGTACACAGCAAAGTTCCGACAGCAATACTGACATAATGAACTGATTGTTTGTTATATAGGGTTGAGGATTAAACATTGTTCAAGACACCAGTCGATCTCTCATGTTCTTCTTCAAATAGTGCTATGGAATTTTTTTTTACATTCACCAGAGAAAGCGGATAGCACCTTGGTTCAACGCCTCATAGTGCAACACTCCCTCAGAAATGTACTGAAGCATCAACCTAGAATAGAAGTGGGATTCTAACCCATGATTTTCTGTATTTGACACCAGAGTGAGCCATGCTAACATATAGCTGGATGGGTTTGTTAAATAACTTGACCCAAGGTGATTCTGGCCCCACACAGGCCACTACTACTGTACACTGCTAAACTCTAAAAGCTGAAGTTCCATTATAATTCAATACCTACCATTCTGAGATACAGTACAGCATCAATCTGGGGACAACATTAGATATACTAATCTCTGGTACCAGCTTCACCCTACACTGATTGGTGAATTGCTGTGGCTGCTTGGCTCAAGATTCTTACTGTCAATTTAAGTTTATCTACTAAACTCCAGTATAACACAAAACTAAAATTCCACGGATAGGAGTGTTCGCATAGGAACAATAGGCCTCTTAGTCCCTCCAGCCAAATTTACCAGTTAAGGGGATCATGGCTGAACTGTTACGTAACTCTAGAAATCTTCAGTATCTTCCTTTATAATTTGGTTCACAAAAGTGCATCAATTTCCAATTCATAGAATCCCTACAGTGAAGGGGGAGGCCATTCCCCCCATTGAGTCTGCACTGACCCTCTGAAAGAGTACCCTACACAGGCCCACTCCCCCAACTCTCCGTAACCCCACCTCACCTTTTGGACACCAAAGGGATAATTTAGAACAGCCAAACCACTGAGCCTGTGCATCTTTGGACTGTGGGAGGAATCCAGAGCAGCCGGAGGAAACCCATGCAGACATGGGGAGAAGTGCAATCTTCTCACAGTCACCCGAGGTGGGAATCGAACCAGGGTACCTAGCACCATGAGGCAGCAGCGCTAACCACTGTGCCAGAGTTAACAAATGATCAAACATCAATTACTGTTGGCAGAATTGCATTCCAAACCCCTACCACTTTTTTGTGTGCAGAAGTGCTTCTTAATTTCATTCCTGAAAGGTCTAACTCTACGTTTTAGACTGTACCCCCCCCCCCCCATCCTAGACTCCCCAACCAGCAGAAATAGTTTATCTTTCCCTGCCCCATTTGTTACCTTTGATATCCTGAAAACTTAAATCGAATCAACCCTGAAACCTTCCAAATGCCAGTAAATCCAAGCCTAGTTTGTGCGACCTCTTCTTGTAATCTAGCCCTTGGAGAATCATTGTGGTAAAACTGCACTCGGTCCAAGGCCTTCCTGTACGGTGCCCAGAACTGTGCATAGAATCCCAGATGTGATCGAATCAAGGCTATCTTAAAGCATGACTTCGGTCACTCCCTTTGTATTCTTTTCCTCGAGATATAAAGACGAGCATTCCATTAAACGTTTTTTTATTTTCTGTACGTGTTCATGTAATTTTATTGAGCTCTGTACATAGCACTCTTAAGGTTTTTCAGATTTCCACTGTTTTTAGCTTTTCCCAAATTCGGTAGTGCTCTGTTCTACTCTTTTTAATGTCAAAGTGACTGACCTCACACTTGCCTATACTGAAATCCATTTACCCCAATTGGCCTTCATTGCAAGAGAATTTGAATAAAGGATGTCTTACTGCAGCTGCACAGGGCCTTGGTGAGACTACATCTGGGATAGTATACTCACCTTTGGTACCCTTACTCAAAAAATGGTACAATTGCCAAAGAGAGACGGCAGCAAAAGGTTCACCCGACTAATTCTCGGGATGTCAGGATTGTCGTAGGAGGAGAGATTGGGTTGAGAGGGGATCTCTTTGGAAAGTATAAGATGCTGACAGGTCTGAACAGACTGTTTCCTCTGGTCGGGGAGTCCAGAGCAAGGGGTCACGGTATCATGATATGGGATAGAGCATTAGGGACTGAGATGAAGAGAAACCTCTTCACCCAGGGGGTGATGAACCTGTGGAATGCACTATGACATAAGGCTGTGGAGGTCAAGTTGCAATGTATTTAAGAAAGAAATAGATTTCTCGACGCAAAAGGTGTCAAGGGGGTATGAGGACAGAGCTGGAGTATAGCTTTGTGTGTGTGTGTGTGTGTGAGAGAGTGTGAGTGAGAGAGTGTGAGAGAGTGTGAGTGAGAGAGTGTGAGAGAGTGTGAGTGAGTGAGAGAGTGTGAGTGAGTGAGAGAGTGTGTGAGTGAGAGAGTGTGAGTGAGTGAGAGAGAGTGAGAGAGTGTGAGTGAGAGTGTGAGTGAGTGAGTGAGAGTGTGAGTGAGTGAGTGTGAGAGAGTGTGAGTGAGAGAGTGTGAGAGAGTGTGAGTGAGAGAGTGTGAGTGAGTGAGAGAGAGTGAGAGAGTGTGAGTGAGAGTGTGAGTGAGTGAGTGAGAGTGTGAGTGAGTGAGTGTGAGAGAGTGTGAGTGAGAGAGTGTGAGAGAGTGTGAGTGAGTGAGTGTGAGTGAGTGAGAGAGTGTGAGTGAGTGAGAGAGTGTGAGTGAGTGAGAGTGTGTGAGTGAGAGAGTGTGAGTGAGTGAGAGAGAGTGAGAGAGTGTGAGTGAGTGAGTGAGAGTGTGAGAGAGTGTGAGTGAGTGAGTGAGTGAGTGAGTGAGTGAGTGAGTGAGTGAGTGTGAGTGAGTGAGTGAGTGAGTGAGTGAGTGAGTGAGTGAGTGAGTGTGAGTGTGAGTGAGTGTGAGTGTGAGTGTGAGTGAGTGAGTGAGTGAGTGAGTGTGAGTGAGTGAGTGAGTGAGTGTGAGTGAGTGAGAGAGAGAGTGAGTGTGTGAGAGTGAGTGAGTGAGTGTCAGCTGTGATCAGAATGATTAGCAGAGCAGGCTCGATGGACCAAGTGGTCTACTCCTGCTCCTATTTATGTTTTCTATGACTCACGGTTTTAAAAATCAACGGCAACACTAAACACTGCCAGAACCAAATGTTTGACAGGATATTATTTTTTAAAACCATTTGCCTCATACCTGCCATTTCTGGTGTCATGATGTCGCATATTTTTGATAAAGTGAATTTTCTTAAAGCTCTTTGGTCTGGGTGAACCTGATAGTGTCCTACATCTGTAAGGCATTAAAAACAAAACCATTAACGCTGAATGGAAACAAGTTCAATTGTCAAAATCTGGTGCCCGAAATAGACAGTTACATAAAATACAATGGAATGGCAATTCTCCGATAAATGGTCCCGTTTGCCCCATTAATCAGACTGAGAATGGCGTCCCATGTGGACAACACCATGCAAGCCAGGTTCAATATCAATATGTTCTCTTCAGTGGCGCACGCTCTTTGTTGCGAACTAATCCAGTAATGTTTCAGTAAAACACTAAGCAACCCATCTGGTGTCATGTAACTGGGACTAAGACACGTCACACAATTTGTCAAGACTGGGCCCATCTGGAAATAGAAAGGATTTTTGCATGTGAACTATGCAACAGCGGTGATGACTTGATGGGATGGTGCCACTATTCCTCTGACTATAGGTGTAAAAGAAAACCCGCCAGTGTTGTTGCATGCAGCAATGCTTATTTTCGTACCTCCGCAATGGAGCATTCTCCTCAATATCTTCCAGAGTTTCTAATGAAGAACGCTGGGAAATCAACCGGCGCCTGGAAAGAATAAGAGGAGCATACTGTGAATCTTTACATTAGGCACATTATCCACCATCCATTCCTCGGGACAGCACCAAATCTCAATAAGCGCACAGTAACGGAAGATGAAAGGAATTTGGATTAGCAGAACAATGAGATTTAACCATTACGAGAAAGAAAGCAGAAAAACCCAAAGTCACCAGAGGCACTTTTGCACCAGGTTCTAAAAATATTCTGACAATTAGAATTGCCCACTGTTCCACAGGACAATATCACAAGTAGATTCCACGGTTTTCAGAATGTTTTGCTTCTTGACGGAGAAGCCAAGGAAGGGATTTGCAACATGCGTGATAATTTACACATTTACTTTAGTTATTTCAGCAAAAGGAAGGTGTCTCACTTGTCACAGTTGTGTCAGGATGATAGGTAACAACAAATAAGGGGACATCCAACAGTTGGAGACAGCCATAAATCCTCGTGATGTTCAGCTTGGGAATGCAAGTTTGGCTGATATTAACCAAATTAGCCCTGCAACTCCTTTCACACCATAAGACACTGCCCCGAAACGCGACACTGCCCCGAAACGCGACACTGCCCCGAAACGCGACACTGCCCCGAAACGCGACACTGCCCCGAAACGCGACACTGCCCCGAAACGCGACACTGCCCCGAAACGCGACACTGCCCCGAAACGCGACACTGCCCCGAAACAGTCCATTGCCCGGAACAGGTGCCTTGCTTTCCTGATGCAGTTATTGTTTACACTGGTGCACATGCCAATGTTCTTCATATTTAACTTTCCTTCAACAAGACCATATTTTAATTATTCCCAGTTAATGGTGTAATCTGTAGGGCATTAAATCAAATAATTTAAGGTAATGAATGATAGATTTCCCTCCCGGGTCACAAATTACCTCATACAATAAGCTGGATGAGGGCAGCACGGTGGCGTGTGGAGTTTACACATTTCTTCTCCCCCCCCCCCCCCCCCCCCCCCCCCCCCCCGCGCCACAGCCCATTTCTAGGAAGTTCTGATTTGCTTTGCGAGTGCTGGGATCTGAATCGCTGCCTTACAGTGCCCAATCAGTGATGCCGAGGCAAGGTCTTGGCCGATAGCCCAGTGCGGTACTGTGGGTACGGTCGAGGTGCTCCTTTTGGCTGAGATGTAAAAAAATGAGGCTCCATGTGTTCTTCCAGGCATTGTAACAAGGGCTACACTTTAAACAAAACCCAATTTGGGGCACTCGGGAGTACAGGAAAGGCATTATATCAATGCAAGTCTTTCGACCATTCTTGGTTTCGTTCCAGTGGTATACAAAATTATCAGCCCCCCGTTTCAAATAAAGAACAAAGAACAGGCCCTTCGGCCCGCCAAGCCTGTACCGGTCATGATAACAACTGTGGCCAAAACCCTCAGCACTTCCTTGTGCCGTATCCCTCTATACCCATCCTATCCATGTATTTGTCGAGACGTCTTTTCAACACCGTTAATGTATCTGTTTCCACAACCTCCCCTGGCAACGCGTTCAAGGGGAGGCGCTGCCAGGGGAGGTTGTGGAAGCAGATACATTAACGGCTGTCCAGGATATCAGGTTGATCGTATGCCTTTCAACAGTACTATTTCAGCCTCTGAAATTGGTCCTCCTTGAACCCATTTTTCCTCTTAAAATTGGCTCCTTCCATTTTTAAATGCGACAATGAACACGATTTAACCAAAATGTTTAAGGCCCCACATGCTTCATGCCAGAAATTATAGTCCCGCCGGCTGATGCTGGAACGGCACTCAGCGGCCCACTGCTAACAGCTCGCAGCTGTGCACTGAGAAGACCAGCCCACGATACGGCAATGCTGACCTGAGCAGACGACCGGACGCGGTAGAGGCCAGGCAGCATACTCTGTTCCCCCAAGGGTCTCAGAGGGTCAGCCACAGGGCAGTCGATGCCGCCTGGGATGAAGTGACAGCTGCCGTCAGCTCGGGGCGTGTGATCAGGAGGACCTGCACCCAGTGCCTTAAGGAGATCCATGACCTCCACCAGGCCGCACGAGTGAGTTTGCACCGGATCGCTGACCACCCCCTCAACCCTGCTGAACCCAGAGTCTTCCCCCGCCCCCCCCAACCCTCGCGATAAACGACATGTGTGGCTAACACTGCCCCCTCTATGTCCCCGCAGGAGAAATTGGCCCACAACAGGCAGGAGAGGGCCCAGACATCAGAGTCCACACCACATACGAGGAACAGACCCTGGAGGTTGTGGGAGTGGCTGAGGACAGATCAGTAACCAATGTAGAGGTCGGCGCACGCCGTAGAAATGAGGTTCCAACGGCCCCACCCAGATGACCTGTCACACGTGAATTATTAATGCCAAACAGAATGACCCATACCTCCCGCAGGATCTCCATCCTACTGACCACATGTTCATTCTCCCGCAGGATCTCCATCCAACAGCAGCGGCCCATCCAGGGTGTCCCCCTCCCACGAGAACAGCTTGGAGGAGAGCTCAGAGGAGACCACCGTCGTATCATCTCCACCCTCCCCCAGCGCAGAGGCACACACACCTCAGTGGGCAACGGTAGTGGACAGGCTTCTGGGGCACAATCTGGTCAGCATCTCACAGTTGCTGATGCACATCAGGTGGAGGCAGGAATGCCCAGGCGAGACAGCAGTCGGAGGTCTGCTGGATCCCAGGACTCAGCTGGGTCCCAGTCAGAGCCTCTGGACCAGGTTTACTCAGAGCTGATGCAGATGCTAGGGTGCAGCCGTGAGCTTGAGAGGGGGATGTCAGTGACCCTCCAGCAGGTCCATAGCCGATTGGGGGAGTCCCAGAGGCTATGGACACAGGAGATGGAGGCGGCAATGCGTGGCACCGAGGACAACACTGCTGGGGCGACAACCACAATGAACAGCCTGGTGCACAAAGTCGGCAGCATGAGTGGTGGTGTCAAAGGCATGGCTCGGTCAGTGACAGCCATGGCCGAAAGCCTCGACAGCATGTCCCAGTCGCTGGGGGATGTGACCCAGTACCAGGTGGACCTTGCCAAAGCGCTGCAGGGCATGTCCCAGTCTCAGGTAGGCATTGCCGTAGCCTCCCAGAGAATGTCCCGGCTGGGGGGGTGGGGAGCACTAAACCCATGCACCATCCCCTTGGTTACGGAGGGCCTGGATGACTCTCTCCTGCCCTCGACCCCAGCATGCCCTGCCCATGCACTCCTGGCTGAAGCAGGGACCCCTGCTCACCAGTCGCAAGACCCTGCACCCCAGACACCAAGTAATGTTTTTTGGATCAGGCGCTGAACCCCTCCGGTTGCAGTAATGTCCCCGGTACTGTGGCCCAGCCCCTGGGGGTTGGATTTAGCCACTGTGTCTGTGGTGTTGCCTCCAGCAGCGTTCAGACACAGTGTCCAGGCATCACTGTCTGATTGAGATGCTAGGCAATAACTCCCACATGCTACATGCCACGGCGATCCACTTGGGAGGTGTGAAATGCTCACTTAACAACGACTGCCAATTCCCCATTAGCAATAGCCTTCAGCTGTGTAGCCATTGGCCAGTGGGAGTTATGGGTGGTCAGTGGCTGGGGTTGCCCCCGGAATGGGACCAGACGATGCAGGGTTGGCATGGCAGAGGCACCCATACCACCCCCACAAGCGGAGGCCAACTGCCCCCCCCCCCCCCCCGCCGCCAATTGCCCCGGGCTCATTGTCCCAGAAGGAAGATGGGTAGTCAGCTCCTTGGGTCCCTGCAGCAGCCATTCTGCCAGCACCACGCTTTTAAAAAAAAAATGAGTACTGATCAGCGCCCATGTGACCACGTGCCGTTAGATAGGGGCTCACTCCCTTTAATTGAATGGAGATTGCGCTAAAGTGGTGATTATTGTGGTTTCTCTCTTGGGATTCTGATCTTGCCAATGGGAGCAGGCCGGATAGATTGCAAGATCAGCGCCCGGCGCAGTTCTCAATTTTGGCCGCTCCCGTGATACAACGGCCTCGTTGCGCTGTCGGATGCCACAAAAAAAAATATACTGCAGTTGAATCCATAAAGCCCTGGCAAACCAGGTTCTGTTTGCACTTGTACTTCATATTCCCTGGGTTTGTCCTGTTAAATATTTAAACTTGGTGTGTAGAAAATCTGCCTCATTGGTCAATCAATTCTAAACCATGCAGCAAGGCCCAACTGCAATCCAAAGGCAGACAGATGTGTAAAACAGTATGGATGTTGATTTGAGTTGTGTGCGGGCTGCTGTGCCTTATTGTCTCACACAGGTCAGATACTCCTGCTTTAACTCATACCACGATTCAATTTAGATAAAAGGAATTTGCAGTCACTTAATTAAATACAGAGGTCATTATTTGACTTTGCGCTGCTGACAATTATCAGCTGGGATTCTATTAGAAATTCAAATTCATGCTGCTTGTGCGTTTTCCGCATTTACATTAAACTGAAAATCATGTACAACAGGGGAGGCAGTGGTGCTGTGGTAATGCCACTGGACTCGCAATCCAGAGACCCAGGGCATGATGTGGGGACCCAGGTTCAAATACCACCACGGCAGATGATGAAATTTGAAGCTGATTTTTAAAAAATGATTTAAAAAATGACCATTAAACAATCGTCGTGAAAACTCATCTGGTTCACCATTATCGCTTTTGGGAAGGAAATCTGCCATCCTGCCCTCGTCTGGCCTACATATGACTGCAGGTCCACATAAATGTGGTTGACTCAAATATCATCTGAAACGGAGGGCAGTTAGGGATGGGCAACAAGTTCTGGCTCAGCCAGCGACTTACACCTCCCGGAAATTGATTTTCTTTTTAAACCCGGCACTTAGTATGTGCTGGATGTGTGTAGATGAGGTTCGCTGCTTATAATAAAAATAAAAATCGCTTATTGTCACAAGCTGGCTTCAATGAAGTGACTGTGAAAAGTCCCTAGTCACCGCATTCCGGCGCCTGTTCAGGGAGGCCGGTATGGAAATTGAACCCGCGCTGCTTGCCTGGTTTTGCATTACCTGGGGCTGGTTTAGCACACTGGGCTAAGCCGCTGGCTTTTAAAGCAGACCAAGGCAGGCCAGCAGCACGGTTCAATTCCCGTACCAACCTCCCTGAACAGGCGCTGGAATGTGGCAACTTGGGGCTTTTCACAGTAACTTTATTGAATCCTACTCGTGATAATAAGCGATTTTCATTTTTCATTCATTTAATTATTCATACAAGCCAGCTGTTTAGCCCACTGTGCTAACTTGCAACCTAATGATGAAAATCATGGTAAGATTACGGGAATATACAATAATAATCATCTTTATTAGTGTCACAAGTAGGCTTACATTAACACTGCAATTAAGTGACTGTGAAAATCCCCTGACGCTTCCAGTGGCAGCCATGGAGTAAAACCTGAAGAATGCTTTACTTCTGTGCTGTGGCTGGTGGATAGATCCACAGAGGAGGAGTGGGTCAACAAAAAAAGAGCTGCTGGAACGGGAGTGTCTTCGTGGTGCACCCCAGCATAAGATGGTCGGAGGGCAGTTGCCCGCCCAGTGGTAAACAGAGCAGCCGACGAGTTCCTAAATGGAAAATTCTGTCAGCAGAGGAAGGAGGCCCTGGTAGGCCTGGCATGGTGGTGAAACAGAGGAAAGAAAGGCGAACCGTGGAGGCGGGGGAGGAACAAGAGAGGAGAACCAGCGAGGTGGGTGGGGGTGGGCAGGGAAATGGGAGCCGGAAGGAAGGCACAGGATTCCAAAACGTGCATGACATCTCCAGGAGCGGGGAACGAGGAAAATAAAGACGGAGGACGGTAGGGGCAGCAGAAGCGGAGGCGAGCGAGAGGCGGCAGTGAGATCCGTCCGGGAGAAGCAGACGACAACAACACGAAACACAGCCAAGTATCGCACACTGTAATTATCTGCCCGGCACCCAAATGTATATTTGCCTCCCCAATCCCCCCTCGCAAACAGTCGCCTACTTACGTGGTGTAAATAATTTTGCCAGGTGTACAGAGCTGCCGCTGTCGAGCTGGTGCACAATACCCTACCAGTTATTCTATTTCATATTTTATTGTATTTTTTTTTACTATGTACTATTTTCTTCTCTTTGGTATGTTGGGGTGTGCCCTTCTCTTCTATATATGTATATATATATATGTTTCTTATCCTGTGTACATAACGGTAATTATACCTTGTTCAAAAACCCAATAAAAAACATTTATTTAAAAAATGTTGGAGAAGTTGATGGGGGAGGGGCCGTTTGACCGGCCCCTGGAGGTCAACATGGTGCACAGGGTGCTGGTGAGGAGGCCACAGGTGAGCCAGCCGACAAGGGCAATGGGGGGAGTGGGGGGGCGCCATTTTCTGGATAAGGAGAAGATTCTCCGATGGCGAGGCAGACAAGGAAATGGGAATGAGCTGTGGGTGTACGACAGGGGTGGGCAAACTACGGCCCGCGGGCCGCATGCGGCCCGCCAAAGGTCTTTATGCGGCCCACCAAGTCGTTAAAAAAAAAATAAAAAAATAAAAAAAAATTTTAAATATATTTTTTTTAATTTTAATTTTTTTTAAGGTTAATGGGGGGGGGGGGGCTGTTGGGTTACTTACTGGTATAGGGTGGGTACGTTGACTTGAGTAGGGTGATCATTGCTCGGCACAACGTCGAGGGCCGAAGGGCCTGTTCTGTGCTGTACTGTTCTATGTTCTAAATCATAACTGGGTGAAGTAATTATTTTACTTAATATACTATGCGGCCCTTTAAAATTGTGAATTTCTGAATGTGGCCCTTGCACGGAAAAGTTTGCCCACCCCTGGTGTACGAGGACCTGCAAGCGAACTGGTGAAGAGGAGGGCCGGGTTTAATCAGGTCAAGGTTGTCCTCCTTAATAAGGGCGAGGGGGGGGTGTGAAGTTCGGAGTACTGTGCCCGGCCCACCTGTAGGTGATTGTTCAGAAGCAGGAGTACTATTTTGGCGCGCCAAAAGAGGCGATGGAGTTCATGAAGGATAATGGACTGAGAGGAGAGTGAGGACAGTGAACTTTGGAGGAGCTGAGGCCCTGCGGAGGTTGAATGTGTCCTCGTCGTGTGCAAGCCTCTTTCAATTTAAAGTAGTCCATAGAGCACATATGAAGGTAGCAAGGGTGAGTAGGTTTTCTGATGGGGTAGAGAATAGGTGTGGGTGGTGCGGGGGGAGGCCCGCGAATCACGTCCACATGTTTTGGGAGTGTCCAAAGCTGAAAGGGCTCTGGCAGCTGCTGTCCAAGGTGCGGGATTGAAGATGGCCCAGAGTCTCGAGGTGGCCATATTCGGGGTGTCAGAATACTCGATAGTCCAGGGGGCGAGAGAGGCGATGTTTAGTACTTCAATAGTACTCTTTGCCCCCTGATAGCCTGGAGACGGATCTTGCTCGGGTGGAGGGACTCAGAGTCGCCGAAAGACTGGGTGTGGGTGAGCGACCTAGCGGAATTCCTGAGGCTGGAGAGGGTCACGTTCGTCTTGAGGGGGCCGGTTGATGGGTTCACTCAGAGGTGGAAGCCATTGACTGACTTCTTGAAGGAGGTTTGAGGGGTCAGGAAAGGGAAGGGGGGGGGGGTGGGGGAAGGCAGGATGAGAAAAAGGGGCGGTATTGGGGGAGATGGGGGGGGGTAGTGAGTGTTGGTTGCTTATCATGTTGTATGGATGATCTTCTGCTTTTGTTTGTTTATATGAAAATGTCTTGAATAAAATATATATATATATATTTTTTTAAGAAGATATTCCCCTCCATTCCAGTATTGTATTCAGAGACTCCCCCACACCACAAAGCCTGGAGGTAGAGCAGCTTCTGCATCAACAATCAAAATAGAGCACAGCACATGCAACTTTACCCAGAAACAAAAACAAAGGGTTCGATTCAGCGGACTTGAGTTAAAGAATGTTCCCGATGGTGGGAGTCCAGGGCGTCACAGTCTGAGGATACGGAAACCATTTCGGAATGAGATGGGGAAACATTTCTTCACCCAGAGGAGTGAGAAGCCCGTGGAATTTGCAACGCACAATATAGTTGAAGCCATAACATTGCATGTTTTCATGAAGGAATTAGGTATAGGGTAGGGTGAAAGGGATCAAAGGATATGGGGGAGGGGGAAACAGGTTATGGAGTTGGATGATCAGCCATGATTTTAATGGATGGTGGAACAGGCTCGAAGGGCTGAATGGCCTCCTCCTGCTCCTATTTTCTATGTCTCAATTTACAAGTTGTCACCATTCTGAATGACTGGTAGCAAGCTCCTTCTATTTATTGATGTCAAGGCCGTTTCGCTTCAATGAGAGAGTGTCAGTGCCTTTGAAGTGTTTCCTTATTCCTCCCCTGAAACATTGGTCATTTGAGAGTTGAGTGAAGAGGACCTGTGGGGAAGTCACATTTTGGCCATCCACCAAAGCTGATTTTTCATGGGTTTTACTGGGCTTCATGGAGGACACCAGCATTTGTTCTCCCATTGAATACAGAGGATACTGCAGAGACATTGCTGAAGGAATTTCTCTCGCACTCATTTATTTTGTTTAATTCATTTTGCGGGATGTGGGTATTGCTGGCTCAGCCAGCATTTCTTGCCCATTCCTGTGTGTGCTGTCAATACAGCCTCTGGGTCTCACTGCAGTACTGGAATGTGTTGATCAACTGTTCTGTACACTACAAATGTGTTGGCTTGTCTTTGTTGTCAAACGTTCTTGCTGCTTTAGTTTGTGGATAGCTGAACTGGTGCAGCTTTTTTTTTCAATCTTTAGTGTCACAAGTGGTCTCACATTGCAATGAAGTTATTGTGAAAAGCCCTAGTCTCCACATTCCGGCGTCTATTCGGGTACACAGAGGGAGAATTCAGAATGTCCAAATTACCTGACAGCATCTCTTTCGGGACTAGTGGGAGGAAATCCAGCAGACACAGGGAGCACATGCAGACTCTGCACAGTGGCCCAGCCAGGAATTGAACCTGGGACCCATGTGCTATGCAGCCACAGTGCTAACCACTGTGCAACCGTGCTGCCCAGCTAATCCAGTGTTGGATCTCCTAGTCAATAGTGGCCTTCTGAGGGAGGTGGCTGCCAAGGTATGGGAAGTGCTCAACATAGTCCAGAGTCTCTCCTCCAACATTTATGGGAGGTGGAATATTTTGTTTACCAGATGTTGATGGGTTGATGTGCGAGATTTGTTTCGGAAACGTTTCAATAACAGGCTGAGTTTCTGGTGTGCTGATTGAGGAGATTGAGAATGACCTGTAAATCTGATGCAGAGTGAGCAACGGCAATGCAAACATCGTCACATTATACAGTAGACCCTAGAATCACAGAACTGATACAACACAGGGGCTTTTCAGCCCACCTGTGCCTCAGGAATTGACCTAGTCCCTCGCCCCCATCCTAAATATTCTTTTTTGTTCAGATAACAATCCAATTCCCTCTTGAATGCCTCAACTAAACTTGCTTCCAACCAGTATCTCAGGCACTGCATTCCAGATCCTAGCCACGCTCTGCATGAAAGTCTTTCCACATTCACCATTGCATCTTCTGCCAATTAGCTTAAACCTAGACCACGTTCTCGATCTTTCCTCCAATGTGAAGTGTTCTTCCCTATCCACACTGTCCAGCTTCCTCAAGATTTTGAATATCTACTATCAAATCTCCTCTCAAACTTATCCAAGGAAAACAATCCCAGCTTCTCCAAATTACCTACACAATTGAAGTTCCTCATCCCTGGGACTATTTGCACCCAGAATTGGTAGCAATACTCTGGAGGCTGGACCAGTGTTCTATACAAGTTGAGTGTAACTTCTTTGCTTATATACTCTTTGTCCCTATTAATAAAGCGGAGAATGTTGGAAGCTCTATTAACCACACTTGCAACTTGTACTACCACCTTGAATGTTTATGTACATATACACCAAATTCTTGCTGCTCCTGCCCTCCTTTTAGAATTGTACACTTTATTTCATATTGTCTCATTGTTTTTCCAACGTAGATGAATAACCCTCTCTGCACTGAACATCATCTGTCACTTGTCCACCCATTCTACCACACAGTCCATGTCCTTTTGAAATTCTACAAAATCCTCTTCACAGTTCTCAGGACTTCCAAGTGAAGTATGAACTGTAAACTTTGAAACTGATGTAGATCCTTAACGTATGTCAGGACGCACAAGGGTCCCAACACCAACCACACTACAATCCTTTCTCCAGTCCAAAAAACATTATGAGCTACTTGAACATCTGCTTTCTGGAAGTTAATGTACACATGAACAACATGACCCGCGTCACCCCTGTTATCTGATCAAAAAACTCTGGCAAATTAGTTGAACGTGATTTGCGTTTTACTAATCCATGCTGGCTTTAACATCATCACAGCCAACTGCCCCAGCAGCCTCTGACACACCCATATCCACCGTCACAGCTTCCAAAGTCAGGGCAGCAGTGAACCCTCGGAAGGCGACAGGTCCTGACGGGGTCCCTAGATGTGCACTCAGATCCTGCACGGGCCAGCTGGCAGATGTGTCGCCGACATCTTCAACCTCTCCCTACTCTGATAAGAGGTCCTTACCTGCTTCAAGAAGACCACCATCGTACCGGTGCCAAAGAAGAACCAAGCAATGTGCCTCAACGACTTTCTTCCAGTGGCCTTAACATCGATCGTAATGAAGTGCTTCGAGAGGTTGGTCATTAGGCACATCAACTCCATACTCCCAGAATGCCTAGATCGACTGCAATTTGCATACCGCTGCAACCGGTCCAGAGCACACGCCATCTCCCTGGCCCTACACTGCTCCCTGGAGCATCTCGACAACAAGGACTCCTACATCAGACTCCTATTTATTGACTACACCATAATCCCAGCCAGGCTCATATCAAAGCTCCAAAACCGAGGACTTGGCTCCCTCTGCAACTGGATCCTCGACTTTCTGACCCATAGACCACAATCAATAAGGATAAACAACAACACCTTGCCCACGATAGTCCTCAATACCGAGGCCCCGCAAGGCTGTGTACTTAGCCATCTACTATATTCCCTGTACACACACTTCTGTGTGGCAAAATCTGGCTCCAACTCCAACTACAAGTTTGCTGACACACGACTTTAGTGGGGCGGATCTCAAACAACGACGAGTCAGGAGGGAGATAGACAACCTAGTGGAGTGGTGCAACGATAACAATCTCTCCCTCAATGTCAGCCAAACTAAAGAGCTGGCCATTGACTTCGGGAAGCAAAGTATCATACACACCCGCCTGTATCAACGGGGCCGAGATGGAGATGGTCGACAACTTCAAATTCCTGGGTATGCACTTCACCAACAATCTGTCCTGGTCCACCCACGTCAACGCTACGACCAAGAAAGCACAACAGCGCCTATAATTTCTCAGGAAACTAAGGAAATTTGGCATGTCCACATTTGACTCTTACCAACTTCCACAGATGCACCATAGAAAACATCCTATCTGGCTGCATCACATCCTGGTATGGCAACTGCACGGCCAAAGATCTAAGAAACTACAGAGAGTTGTGAACACAGCCCAGTCCATCACACAAACCCACCTCCCATTCACTGACTCCGTCTACACATCCCGTTGCCTTGGGAAGCTTTCCCAAAGACCCCTCCCACCCAGCTTACTCACTCTTCCAACTTCTTCCATCGGGCAAGAGTTAGAAAAGTTTGAGAACACGCACGAACAGATTCAAAACAGCTTCTTTCCCGCTGTTACCAGACTCCTGAATGACCTTCTTATGGAACTGATCTGATCTCTTCACACGTCCTCTCTACTGAAGAGTACTACACTCCATATGCTTCACCCAATGTCTGTGTCTATGCGTTTACAATGTGTATTTTATTTTTGCCCATGTATTTTCTTTTCATGTACGGAATGATCTGTATGAACTGTATGCAGAACAATACTTTTCACCGTATCTCGGTACACGTGACAATAAACAAATCCAATCCAATCCAATTAAGATGCATTTGCTGGAGTGACTATTACATTTTTGTCCCAAATGTTTGCTTCTGGAAGGTTTCCCACCGCCTCGGTTAAACGGACTGGCGTGCAATTTCTGGGCTTTATCTTTACACCCTTTTTTGAACAAGTGTGTGACATTTGCAATTCTCCAGTCCTCTGGCATCACCCGAGTCTCAGAAAGATTGGAAAATTTATGATCAGTGCCTCAGCAATTTTCACTCTCACTTGCCTCAGTGTCCCACAATGTATCCCATCCAGTTCTGGAAGCTTAGCAACTTTAAGTACCAACAGCTTATCCAATAATCCTTCAGTATATTGGGTATGTCTATGGTGGTTAGTTTCGTTTTGGCATGGAAGAGACAGAGGTTAAGAAGTTTCCCATCTGGGCGGTATTTAATATTCACACCAGAAGACAGATGATCTTTGATGAGGTGAATAGCCACCGTCAGATAGATTGCAAATAACATCAGGGCCATCTCACAGCCTTGCTAGACCCTGGTCCAGATTTTGTCTCAAGATATTTGCAGTCATATCATCACAAAGCAACTGCTGGATTATGTTGTTGTTTCTTGGGCATCTAAATTTGTGGAGCACAATTAACAGTGCCTTACCATTCACTGAGTTAAATGTCAATCAAGAGTCCTGCTGTTGCTGCCTGACAAATCTAAGAATCATAGAACTTACAGTGCAGAAGGAGGCCTTTCGGCCCATCGAGTCTGCACCGGCCTTTGGAAAGAGCACCATATCTAAGCTCACACCTCCACCCATCCTCGTAACCCAGCTACCCCACCCAAACTTTTCGGACACTAAGGGCGATTTAGCATGACCAATCCACCTAACCTGCACATCTTTGGACTGTGGGAGGAAACCGGAGCACCCGAAGGAAACCCACGCAGACACGGGGAGAAAGTGCAAACTCTGCACAGACAGTGACCCAAGCCGGGAATCGAATCTAGGACCCTGGAACTGTGAAGCAACTGTGCTACCGTGCCCCCCTTAATGAAAGTGGAGAATATGGGCATCGATCACGCTCCCTATCACAGCTAATTCCCCCAATCTCGAAGAGATCCCCAAGAAGAATGTTGTGCACAAAGACTCATGTAGGAGGTGCATCTGGAAGATCTAAACTTAAAGCATTCTGTGAAACTTTTTTGAAGCCATCATGGTCATCTATAGATCAGGGTCAAATGGACAAAATTCCCCTTGTTCACACAATGGTGTTTCTCTTCATAAGGATGACAAAGTTGACCATCAATGCTGGAAAGAACATTCTGAAGAAGTCCTCGATCGCGAATCCACAGCGACAGCTGGTACTCTCCAGGCTTTCCCCCAGGTGTGGTAGAATCTATGGGTGAGTCACCATCGATGGGAGAGTAGAAAAATGCAAACGAGAGAACAAGAACAAAGCCCTGTGGCCCCGATGGTGTACCAGCTAATGTCTTCAAAGCTGGTGGACATTTGCACGCATCAGAAAGATGCCAATTGTAACTGCAAGAAGGGACATTAATCATTCTGTAGAAACGAGCAAGTCATTTCTCCCGAGACATAGTCTCCTGGATCATGAGTTATTACAGCAAAGGAGGAGGCCATCCATTCGGCCCATTCATAGTATTTATCATAGAATTTACAGTGCAGAAGGAGGCCATTCGGCCCATCGAATCTGCACCGGCTCTTGCAAAGAGCACCCTACCCAAGGTCAACACCTCCACCCTATCTCCATAACCCAATAACCCCACCCAACACTAAGGGCAATTTTGGACACTAAGGGCAATTTATCATGGCCAATTCACCTAACCTGCACGTCTTTGTGACTGTGGGAGGAAACCGGAGCACCCGGAGGAAACCCACGCACACAGTCTGACAGTCTATGTCCTCTGTTGAGCAATCTAATCAGTCCCATGCACCTGCTCTCTCCATGTAGCTCCGAAGGGTTATTTCAAGTGCCCTTCCAATTTTCATTCGAAATCATTCTTCATCTCCGTTTCCACCCATCCTTCTCGGCAGAGTTTTCAAGGTCATTATTGCTCCCTGCATTAAAAAACAGGTTTTCCTCCCCCCAGTACCTCTCGTCAAAAACCTTGAATCACTTTTGCCATTCTTCAATAAAAAAGGAGTCAACGCTTGACAAGAAGTGTGTCATCAAACTGTTAGCATTAATCAGACAGTGGCACGATGTTGGCACAGAAGACAAAATGACAGATAGAAACATTTCTAAACATAATACTGGAAAAGTAAAGAAAAAGAGCTGCAAATTTTCGCACAAAATATGCGAGACAGGATTAGCTCAGTTGTCAGAGCTATTTATATATTACCTGATTTATTTGGTGAAGCCTGAAGCAGCAACAACAAAATGCACTTACATAGCACACTTTCTGTAATAAAACTCCACAAGGTGCTCCACAGGAACCTTACCGAACAAAATTTGACACCAAGTCAAATGGGTATTGTTAGGGCAGATGACCAAAAGCTTGGTCAGAGGTAGGAATTATGTTGGAAGAAGGAAAGGTAGAGGGGAGCGACCGGTTTCAGGAGGGAATTCCAGAGTTTGGGACCACGGTGGCTAAAGGCACACCCATCAATGGTGGTGCAATCAATAAACACTGCAGATGCTCAAGTGGCCAGAGTTGAGGGAGAATGGAGATCTTGGAGGGCTGTAGGCCTGCGAGGAGGTTAGAGTTAGGGGAAGGGAGAGCCATGGAGGAATTTAAAAACAGGGGCGAGGAAAATTTAGGCATTGCTTAACAGTCAGCCAACATAGTTCAGTGAGTGAACTCAAAGGCAATGGATGAACAAGACTCGATCCGAGTGAAGATACGGGCAATAGATGGGCTCAAGTGTATGGAAGGTGCCAGTTTAAGGTGTCCAAGAGAACATTGGAATGTATGTGCCCTGTGGACAATGACACTCGTCAATATGGGTTTACAGGCTTCAAATTTCCATGGGAAATTAAAATTGAGTCAAGGCAAGTTTTTCTACTTCAAACATCAGCCTGCATTTCCCACATGGTGAAAGCACAATCCTGGCAGAGAAGGTTGGAGTCTCCAGGGGGTGATCCACCTTTCATGCGACTGCTCAGCACATCCCTGCTACCAGAAGTCTGTTATTCTCCTTTTCTGGAATTAACTGCAACAGTTGGCAATTTAACAGATGTGATCAATCAAAGATCTAGGTGGTGGTTGGTGAGCCAGCTGTGCACCAGGCTTGTTCAAGTTTAGGCCTCGGAGATTGAGAGATTGCAGAGCGGGGTTGTGTTTAGAAAACCGCACGAGTATCAGGCAGTGCTGGCTTTGCAGGGAGTAGGTACGCGAGTATGGTTGATGGTCAGAGATGGGGTTATGTTGGTGAAAGACTAATAAGGTAACGACTATATGATCTGAAGGTATTTGGCATTGTTTGCCCAATACTTTTAGGTCAAATTTATCCTGTCAATGGATTACACAAAACTGGCAGGTCAGCGGAGATTGTGCTGCACAGCTGTATCATACCGAGTCAGTTTCAATAACGACAGAAATGTGCGCGCCTTGAACCATTCCCATTTTCCACTCTTCTCCACTCCTTGCCCGAAAGCAACTACTTTCTGGGGAGATTTCCATTGGCATCTGGTGAAAGCCTGGTGCTTCGGGATATTCGTCAGGTATGAACCGCTGAATGTGGGCAGGCCTTCAGCTGTGTCAAGCTCAGGTCTGTCTTGTCTTCACTCAAGTGCAGTTGTAGGTGGGACCTTGGATCATTTTTCCCATCTTTACTCCAGGAATGATGGCATCAGCTAATTAAAGCTTGGAATCAACCCTGGGACTTGGTGTTTTACACAACTTGGTTTATCAGTGATTTCACCCACTAGGCCATGTTATTAGCATTCTCACCTCTGAGCCAGAAGGTTAAGAGTTCAAATTCCCCTCCAAAAAATTAAGCACCAAATGCAGACTGCCGCTCCAGCGCAGTACTGAGGGAGTGCTGCACTTTTGTCGTGTTATTTTTTCCAGATGAAACATTAAATCAATGCCTCATCTGTCCAAGAGCATAAAATGTCACTATTTTGAAGAGCACGGTAATTATTCCTGGCAACCTGGGCAATATTAATCCCTCAAACAACATTAAATCAGACCTCCTGGTTATCACATTGCTGCCTGTGGGAGCTTGCTGTGTGCAAAATGGCTGCCGTGTTTTCCTGCATTGCAACAGTCACTACGCTTCAAAGTATTTCATTGGCTGCAATGTCCTGAAAATAGATCCTTTGTAGGAATGGGACTAGCAGCAAGCTGCAGTTTTCCTCCTTTCTCTCATTCCTACAATGGTAAAATGCTGATTGACAGAGTACGTTGATGAATCTAGGAGTGAGCTGCTGGGCTGCATTATCTATTGCCACCACCCACATATTATTATTGCCTGTTCTCAGTTATCACTGCACCAACTAAGCATATTAGAAGAGTGGGAAGCTACAGAAATGGCACAGTCCACAGTTCTCCAGCACTGCGTATTAAGTCACACCCACTCTTTTCGCCATACTGCTCTCAATCTTTGTTGGCCATCAGTGCGGGCAGAATTTAAGCAATATCCACCCCCACCCCCGGGAGACATAAATCACTGTGATTCATCCCAGGCTATTACAAAGTTACAGTCAGTGTCCAACACATGGTGCTCCACCACCAGTTGGGCTTGGAAACATCAATCACATTATTGTGGTTTCTTTTGTTCTAGTTGCTGTAACCAAGTTCTCTTGAAATTTAGAGAAAGCAGCGAGCCAGTCTACTGCGTTAGTGTGCTTGTAGAATCATAGAATTTACAGTGCAGGAGGCCACCATTCGGCCCATCGAGTCTGCACCGGCCCTTGGAAAGAGCATCCACTCAAGCCCACACCTCCGCTCTATCCCCGTAACACCATCTGTGTTATGGCTTAAGAGGACATGGCAAAACTGGCACATACAAGGGGTCCTGGGTCTGTACCAAAGTCCTGCCAGGCTCTCCAAATGTTAAGAGGTTTACAATTGTTTTGTGGAAGGGCAAACAAACGAACTGATCCACCATCACTTGTCTCTGCTATCCTACCAGTCTGGAGGAAGATTAAGGTGCTGACATTTCAGTGGTTGGGGAAGGCAAAAAGCGGGCAGATTTATGTCAGGTTCACATCTCGTCTTAAGTTCAAGGCCAGCCAGTTAAGCCTCATTAAAGTCGCCATAGTCTCAGATGACCATAGGCTGCTTTCCCCTTTAAGAGACAGAGCTGACTGGTGGGGATTTAACCGGAGGATCACCCCACCTCAGGGAAGGGTAAGGTTGAGAAGACGGGGCCTTTGTGAATAACCTCCGCCGGTGCAGGAATTGAACCTGCGCTGTTGGTCTTGCTCTGCATCACAAACCAGCTATCCGAACAACTGAGCTAAACGACCGACCCCCTATGGAACTCTCCACAACTGAGAGCCGGCGCAGGTTTTATCATATACCGGCTCCCTAAAGGGGTAGAATTGTGCAAACTTTGCTCTGCTGCACTGTTGAAATAAATTTCACAAATGCGATCTTGAGTCCATTTGGGGTCCCCGGCTGCAGGTATCAGAGGAGTCAACTTCCGCTCCGATTTTCGCAATAATAATAATAATCTTTATCGTCACAAGTAGACTTACATTAACACTGCAATGAAGTTATTGTGAAAAGCTCCTAGTCGCCACATTCCGCCGCCTGTTCGGGACACGGAGGGAGAATTCTGAATGTCTAAATTACCGACAGCAGTCTCTGTTGTGTCTGGGCAGGCACAGGTGACTGGCCCTGAACATTACACTCGCAGACAAAGTTAGCATCCTTACTGGAGAGCAAACACGTCACAGTGCATCTCACCCGAGCAATGAGATGGGAGCCATAAACATTCAATATGTTGTGTTGTGTTACTTACAAGCAGATACTTGATGTAGGCTTTGCTGAAGGATGTTCCCAACTCTGAGATAAGTTTAACGTATTTATTGAGCGATTAACAATGCTCCTAAACGAGTTCGACACTCTGCTAATCTGACTCTAGTAACTCAGTCTACTCTGCTAACTATACAAGCTTGCTCTAGACCACGTGCTAGGGTGTGATGTTGCTGTTAATCAACCCTGTCTTGCTCTCTAGGTTTCTGCCGGTGGAAGAGGCAGAGCCTGTGTACCTTGTCCTTTTTATAATGGTCTTGTGGTAACGCCACATTGGTTGATTACCCATTGGTTGTGTCGTGTTCTGATGACCCATTGGTTGCGTGTCTGCATTTCATGAAACAATACCTCCATTTTCTCAAATGCTATCCAAGAACAACTCAAGTGTTCTGTGGACTTGACTCTTCCAACACAGCCCTGTCTGGCCTTCCACATTTTATTCCTTGTAAACCTGATGTCGCATAAAGCTTTCCTGTCCCAACTCACACCATGTCCTGCTTATCTACCATCTTCGTGTTCACTGACCTACACTCGTTCCTGCTTAAGTAATTCACATCCTCGTTTTCCATGAGCTTGCCCTATTCCTGTAACCTCCTCCATCCCTATAATCCTCCGAGAACACTGCATTCCTCTAAACCTCACCATTCCGCTCTTTCTTTAAGGTTCTAATCAAAACCAACCACTTTGATGCAGCCTTTGGTCGGTCACCTGCCCTAATATCCTCTTCTTTGATTCTGCGACAATCTTTACTTTAGTTCCTGCGCATCACCGTGAATGATCTCATCATGTTCAAGGCACAACAATTCTGGTTGTCTCTGCAGCCCAAGAACGTTGGGAGTTCTCACAGCTGTCCCACCTCAAAACCCGGCCGTAAAGTAAACACTCCATTATGAAAATGAATTCTGACGACTTGGAACAAAATGAATGAATCACAAGTACACCAACAAGATATAATGGTAATGAGCCCTTTAATGCAGCCAAACATCCCAAGGTTTTAAGGAGCAGAGAGAGTCAGAGAGACAGAGAGGTTTATAGGAGGGGAGCTCGGAGCAAAGGGGCGGTAATCATTAGTGGAGAATGAAAATGGGGGTCAGAAACAGAAGATGCAGCAAATCTGTCGGCACCTGCAAACACAGAAGTTTACTTTTCTCTTCAACCAGGTTTTTGATCACCAACATGTGTGGGGCTTGGTGTCAAACCCAGTCTGCCAATCGCTCCTGTGGAGTCTGTCTTTCCCACAATAGAACTGCTATATCAACACAAGCTATCTTTTACTTCTGACTATTCAGCTTGTACATAGGAGGCCTTGGGTCTTTCCACCTCTTGACAGGGAGTGAGCTTGACCCAGCTCATCTTGCCCTGCCATCTGCTGATCAGGGGGACAGGCACGATCTCACATCATGAGAGGAATGTTTACAGCCAGACAAGCCCATTCTGCCTATCCAGCTGGAAGTGATGTGAAGGAACAGGGGAGGAGGAAAAGAATGGAGTCATTTTAATGTGCTCACGATTCAGCTGACTGGTGTATTTCTCTGTCATACACACACACAGTGTGAAAAGTCTTACTGCTCTCAGTTGTATCGGCAAACTAAAAAGTCCAGCATTACTTTACTAAACGGACCTCATTTTCTGCTAGATCAGCAGCCCAGGCTTTATTCCAGTGAAACAAAAATGACATTAAAGTAATCCTGGTTTAAAAACCTGCCCTGCAGCAAAAGCTGTTGGAAAAGGAGAACAGGAGCAGTCACATGAGGTAGCTTCGAGCAGAAAATTAAGCTGATGCAACAGTTGGGTGGCACTAAATACGTCAGTGACTATTGAGGCACTAAGTGCACCCGAATGACAAATGGTTAAATGTTCTGATTGAAGTTTAAAACTCCACTCTGTGCACCAAGCAGGAAGTAAGTAAAGGTTGTCTGTCTGCAACCTACGGAGGTCAATCTCTTCAAGTTTATTACTTCCTTTGAAGCAAGCAAGTCAAAACGCCAAAAAACTGCCCAACCCCTTCCAGGATAATAAACTGAACGTGAACTTTAATGCTAAAATCAAATAAATTACATGAATCAAAATATTTGTTGATTTTTCCTCATTTATATACATATATTTACAGATCTGCCATGGGCTTCTAAATGCTGGGTTGCAGCATATGTTCTGACTGATTCTTACAGAATATTTACTTATTTCAACCTAGTTTGACTACTTGCTTCAGGCAACAGCAATCAAGCTTCCAGCATTCTGAACCCACCCCCCCCCCCCCCCCCCCCCCACACACACATACAATCTAACGCATCTTTAAACTCAATCAACCGGGAATTAAGCTGTTATCATATGTCGTGCCCTCGATATCAAATTTGGCAATACCTGTGGAACTGGCTCAACCGATTCTCGTTTCCAGCCACTTGCTTCCTGTCAGACTCTCCACATATGCCTGAGCCGAGTTCCACACTGTGTGCTGACTCCAACAGAACAGGTGGAGCCGAGACCAACTGAATGAAGTTGGGTGCACTTAGCACTGATTTGGTGTTCACCCCAGCATTCACTCTGACCATCCTCAGGCCTAGTCGTTATGTGTGAAGCACCGCAAACCGTGCACAACGATTGCTCCAATATCATTCCAAATTGAATGTATCAGATGCGTGCAGAGGAACAAAATACGTGAGCTGCAGGTGAGAGTCAAAAGTACAGCAGGTAGCAGCATTGAAGGCAAAATTCCCAATGGCAGATGGCCTTCTTATTCACATTATCATTGCAATGCTTTACCTGCTAAGCCCACTGTCTCCCTTACATAAAAACAACGTTCAAAGGCAGGAAAGCAAGTGTTTCATCATTAGTCCCTATCTATTTCAGTGGAGACTTTAACTGAATACCTTACTAGTTCCATGTAGACAGCTCTGACATTACCCAATTATTATAAAACCATAAATACAGGAATCAGGAAAGATGCTAAAAGATGACTCCGTTTTTGGTGGAAAAGGGAGAAAGTATGGGGTGGAGGTCAATATTGTCAGGGTCAAGAGGTGGCTTTTGAAGATAGAGAGCAAAAAATAAAATTAACACAAAGCTTCAGCCACCCCCCCCCCCCCACCCATATCTTGTTCCAGATACTTTATGCAGCAATGCAATCCTAACCTTTCATTCTGGCATTCTGCAAGGATTTGAAGGTGTCAGCACTGGCTCAGCTGGGATCTTGTTGTGAGCAAATTGGCTGCCGTTTTTCCTGCATCATAAAAGGGACAGCGCTTCAAACAGATTTGATTGGCTGTAGAGCCTTTTGGAGGCACCCAGCGGCCATAAAAAAGGTGCTACACAAATGCAAATCTTTTTTCCCCTCGTTTGTCTCACTGCAAGGCCCCTTTTTTCAGACTGCTGCGCGCTTGCAACATCGGGAATGCTGGCTGCGCACGACGTGGAAGTCGGACTGCCCAGTGGATTGCTGCGCAAATTACCCGTGACCATTTCTGATCCTTCAACAAGGATTAATGACAGGGGAAAAGTTGAAGAAAAGAAATGATGATTGCCAAGATTGTTACTGTGGACCTTGTGTGCAGCAATCTGCTGTCGTACAGTCACATGGAAAAACCCTACAGTCCAGGTTAGATTATACGTTAGCTCCTTTTTAAAAAGCTGACTTTTGTTATCTTTTTTAAAGTTAGGTCACAAGATTAGGGAGTGGCCAAGGAACAGATCACAGCTCCACTGTTTTGGACAAACACGAGCTATGTTGTGCACTGTGCTGGAGGAGGGGAAAAAAAACAAAACAAAAATAAACATAAACCCATTATCATGTTTCAGGGCACATTGACACGACAATTGCAGCATTGTTTGCAGAAAGCTGCAATTATAAAGACTGATTCCACACTTCCAGCGGGAAGTGGCATTCACACGGAGCATGCTGGGCTTTAACAGATGGCAGTTCACAGAAGGGTACCCAGTAACATCTTACAGAATAATTCAAAATCAAAATGTCACATTTCCAGCAAATAAGCAAGGACTATAAATTAAATATACTGATTTAGGTTCAGGTTTGCACAATTATTCCTGCTTTGCACACAACCACTTTAAAAACAAATTTATGTCATGGAATGCAGGCACCACTAGCAAGGCCAGTACTCGCTGCCCATACCCAATTGCCCGAGAGAAGATGGTGATCAGCCAACTTCTTGAACCATTGCATGTATAGATACACCTACGGTGCTGTCAGGAAGGGACTTTCACGACATTGCCCTAATGACAGTGAAGGAACACCAATATTTCTCCAAGTCAGGATGATGTGCAGCTTGGAAGGAAACTTGTTCGTCTGCACCTGCTGCTCTTGTTTTTCTAGTTCATCGAATTCTAATGTTTGGACGGTGCCTTTGAGGAAGCCTTGGGGAGTTGCTGTAATGCATTGTTGTAATTGGTACACAACACAGGCAAGCGGTATTGGAGTTGGAGGACGTTAATGTTCAAGGTGATGGATGGGGTGCCATGTTGGCTTATTTCCCTAGATAGTGTTAAGCTTCGTGAATGTGGTTGGAGCTTCACTCATTCGGCCGAGCGGAGAGTCTTCCATCGAATGCCGGACTTGCATCTTCCAGATGGTGGACAGGCTTTGGGGAGTCAGGAGGTGAGTAACTCGCCTCTGAGCTGCTCTTGTAACCACAGCATTTATGATGTGGAGATGCCGGCGTTGGACTGGGGTGAGCACAGTAAGAAGTCTTACAACACCAGGTTAAAGTCCAACAGGTTTGTTTCAAACACTAGCTTTCGGAGCACTGCTCCTTCCTCAGGTGAAGAAATATGTTCCAGAAACATATATATATATATAGACAAAGTCAAAGATGCCAGACAATGCTTGGAATGCGAGCATTTGCGGGTAATCAAATCTTTACAGATCCAGAGATAGGGGTAATGCCAGGTTAAAGAGGTGTGAATTGTCTCAAGCCAGGACAGTTGATAGGATTTTGCAAGTCCAGGCCAGATGGTGGGGGGTGAATGTAATGCAACATGAATCCAAGATCCCGGTTGAGGCCGCTCTCATGCGTGCGTAACTTGGCTATAAATTTCTGCTCGACAATTGTAGCCACCTGGGGTGGCCACGTCCTGATTCCAAAATGGATACTCGCAAAGAGAGTGCAGGGAAAAATGGACAGCACTAGAAAAACAAGCGTTCACCAGGCTAAATCGCTGGCTTTTAAAGCAGACCAAGCAGGCCAGCAGCACGGTTCGATTCCCGTACCAGACTCCCCGGACAGGCGCCGGAATGTGGCGACTAGGGGCTTTTCACAGTAACTTCATTGAAGCCTACTCGTGATAATCAGCGATTTTCATTTTCATTTCAGGTGCAAGGTTTCCTGTGGATTGGAACTTGCAGAGCCCAGGCAGAACTGAAACTACAAGCTATTAGCATAGTAATGAGCTATCTCCGGGGACAAAAAGAAACATTGAAACAATCGGTACCAGGACAGACTACCCGGCGCCAGTGGAGACTAAAACAAAGGCGGACCAACGGTTACCTAGAGCCCGCCCAGCGATTGGGGAATGACCCCGTTATTGGAGAGAATCAATACAAATGATTGGGACATGGTCCAATTAATTGGGACCAAGTCCAGGGTCCACCCAGAAGGGCGCGAAACCCTGGGGGCTATAAAACAGAGTCCCCAAGGTCAGTTCGCTCTCTTAAGAACTTATTCTTCTTCGTCAACTTCACCTTGGCCTTTGGCTCTCAGCGACGAGAGGCCGCCAAGCACCAGCCAAGTAAGTCTAAGGTCAACGCACGCTACGAGATAGGCGCTCCTAGCTACTATTCTATACCAGTTCAAAGCCAGCAGTATCAGAACCGGACAACGGCCATTGTTCCTCTGACTGAGTGGGCCCCCCGAAGTTAAGTATAGGCTTTTAGTAGTAGTTGTAGTTTAGCGAGTAGAGTTTATGCATGAGTAATAATTGACTGTGTGTGTAAATAAATGTGCATTGATTTCAAACTTACTAACTGGTGTATTGAGTCACTGATCAGTATTCAGTTTTGCACCTTGTGGTGGTATCAGAAAGATACCTGGCGACTCTTGAGCATAGGTAATTAAAACAGAGCAGATTAAGGGAAAGCATAACGAGCAACACAATTCTGTGTTGTCGCGTGTCCTGAAGGCCGCCTTGGAGAACGCTTACCCGGAGATCAGAGGCTGAATGCCCTTGACTGCTGAAGTGTTCCCCGATTGGAAGGGAACATTCCTGCCTTGTGATTGTCGCGCGATGCCCGTTCATTCGTTGTCGCAACGTCTGCATGGTCTCGCCAATTTCCCATGCTTCGGGACATCCTTTCCTGCAGCGTATGAGGTAGACAACATTGGCCGAGTCGCACGAGTATGTACCGCCTACCTGGTGGGTGGTATCTATGTCACAGTTCCAGTTCAATTTCTGGTCAGTGGCAATTCCTAGGATTTTGTTGATGATTCATTCAGTGACAGTAATACCAGCAAATCTCAAGGGCAGATGGTTAGATTCCCTCTGGTAGGATGCTGGTACTTAACTCGCACTTAAAAGTTGCACAAAGCATTTACATTACACATCAGCCCAGGGCAGAATGCTGTCCCGTTCTCGCTGCATATGGGCACAAATTGGTTCTGTTACGAGGAGTTGCAAACAGAACTGGACAAACATCTCCAATTCTGATGTAATAAGGGCCAAAAGGTCGTTGAAGAAAGTTGGGCCTAAAACACGACGCTAAAGAACTCCTGCAAATGATGTCCGCCCACAATCACAACCAATTTCCCTTGTGCTCGGAGTGACTCAAACCAATGGAGAATTTACTCCTGTCCTGATTTCCATCAACTTCAATTTCATTTAGGGTGTCTAGAAGCAACACTTTGTAAATGCTGCCTTGATGCCAAGGGCAACCACTTTCACATCACAAATCAGAACTCGGGACCTTGGTCAATATTCAAAGCAAGGCTGTAATCATGTAATAAGGTCTGGAACAGAGCAATCTGAGTTTATTAATAGTGTTTTTATGGCAACAATAGTACTTATAAACACAGATAATTCAGCATTGGAATGCATTTCGAGACAGGCTGTAAAGATATTTAATTCTTTAGTTGTAAGTTGCAATGCCAATGGTTCTCGCCAATAGTCTAGCAGTCATTTACAAGTTTCCTCAATTTTACCTGTGGCCACCTGCAGGGGTTCTGTTGATTGTGGCCGCAATTTACTGGCCACGCCGCGGGATTCCTGCCCCGGGATTCCTGATGGTCGTTATGCCTTACGGGATCTAAGGGGCGGGGCCCAGGCTCGCAGTTCAGTGAGTTTATTGAATCAACTCCCGGCCTCACCGAGACCACCCCAGCCGGGCGCTGATTAGTACTGGTCCCCACAACTGGGGACTAGGGTACCGGCACTTGGGGGGTGACTCCTGGGTGATTGGAGATTCCTGCGTGGTAGGAATCTAGGCAGACTGGTACCCTGGCACGGCAAGTGCCAGCTGGGCACATTGACACTGCGAGTGCCATCTGGGCATCTTGCAGTGTCACCTAGATGCCAGCCAGGCACTGCCAGGGTATCATTTGATGATTTGATTTATTGTCACATGTATCGAAGTAGTGAAAAGTATTTTTCTGCGGCCAAGGGAACGTACACAGTAAGTACATAATAGACAAAAGAATACTCAACAGAGAACATTGATAAATGGTACATCGACGCTCGGGTAGCATTTTGTCCATGCCAGGGATGCCCTGCTGTATGAGGTGGGTTGCGGAGGGGGTGGGAGGTGGGGGGGGGGGGGGCTCAAGGACCTCCCAACGGGTGAGTTTGGACATGGGGGGGGGGGGGGGGTGGGAAATCGGTGGGTCACGACAAGGTGGTCAAGAAATCAGGGTGCCACTTCTCTTCCTGCTGAGAAGCTACGCCCGTTAGAGCTCCTCTGTGCAAGAAATGCGGCCTCAGGGGGGCGTTCCCATTGAGGCCAGACAAAAAAAAGATGTGTCATGAGATAGCTGGGTGGTTCCTGGCGCTACAAGCGCCGGGAACGACCCCTCTAACCCCACCCAGAACGGACTATTTTCTTTGAGAGTTAGATCGCACCCTGTGTCTCTAGACTTCCGTTCATGCCCTGGCTCAGCTGCTAGAACTAAGATGTATAGCTCTCTTGTCTCGCGCACCCCCCTCCCACCCCCAGTTTTTTCCCCAGTGAGCAGCAGCAACGTTTTTAAGAAGTAGGTAGAATGCTGTATAGTTTTTTGAATGCTTCTAGTTTTATCTGCCTTGCTTTAGGAAACAGATTTTGCAACTGTCAAGGCTGTCACATTTGCCATCAGAGCTATCATCACCTGACAAGCTGGTGGCGCAGATCAGCATTGCATGATCCTACAGCAGAGTGACCAGCAAACACGACACAGCTCAAGGTCTCTGACCCAACAAAAGCTTAGTGAAAGAATGTTTGAGAACTGAACCATGTTTTTGGTCAAGGTTGTAATTAAAAATACTTAAAACTCCACAGCTACGGTGGTGCAGTGGTTAGCACTGGGACTACAGCACTGAGGACCCGGGTTCGAATCCCAGCCCTGGGTCACTGTCCGTGTGGAGTTTGCACATTCTCCCCGTGTCTGCGTGGGTTTCACCCCCACAACCCAAAGATTAGCAGGGTAGGTGGATCGGCCATGCTAAATTGCCCCTTAATTGGGGAAATAATAATTGGGTACTCGATTTATTTCGATTTTATTTTTTTTTAAATCTCCACAGCTAAACCCTACTGACATTGGGATGTTCCGTGGATTTTTGAGGCAGAAAAGATGCTTGTCCTACTCTTAGGATTTCCATTACAGGCATTTTGTGCACTTGCTAACCCAGGATGGTAGGGTTTGCAAGCCTTTTGTTTATTGGTGCAAGATTCCAGAGGTAAAACTTGTTAAAACCCGAAGAACAGGAAGGCTTTTTTCAGTGGACCATGAAGCAATTTATAAAATCATAGAATTCCCAGTGCAGAAGGAGGCCATTCAATTCTTCGAGTCTGCACAGATCATCAAAAAGAGCTAACCAATTCCCAGCCCTATCTCCGCAACCCCACCTAACCTGCACATCGTTGGGTTGTGGGAGGCAACCCAGACAGGGGGAGAAAGTGCAAACTCCACACAGTCACGAGGCCGGAGTTCGTACCCAGCTCCCTGGTGCTGTGAAGCAGCAGGGCTAACCATCGTGCCACCCAATTCCCGAAAATGGTTCCGGGGATGAGGAACTTCAGTTATGAAGATAGATTGCAGCAGTTAGGCACGTTTGGAATTGAGAGGAATTTTGGTGGATATATTCGAAATCATTGGGGAATCTGGACATAGGTTGTGGAGAAAAGTCTGTGGAGAAACCTTTCCCATTCCGCAGGTGGATTGCACAGTGGGCAGCACGGTAGCACAGTGGTTAGCACTGTGACTTCACAGCGCGTGGGTCCCTGCTGAGTCACTGTCTGTGTGGAGTCTGCATGTCCTCCCCATGTCTGCATGGGTTTCCTCCGGGTGCTCCTGTTTCCTCCCACAGTCCAAAGATGCGCAGGTTAGGTGGATTGAACATGCTAAATTGCCCTTAGTGTCCAAAAGGTTAGGAAGGGTTATTGGGTAATGGGGGTAGGGTGGAAGTAAGGGCTTAAAGTGGGTCGAAGCAGATGTGATGGGCCAAATGGCCTCCTTCTGCAATGTTCTATGTCATAGAATCATAGAATGTCGGAAAGGAGATCGAGAGAGCACAGATTTATAATAATTTTTTTTAACAAATATTTCTTATTGGGTTTTTGAATAAAGCATATTTACCGTTACATACACAGAATAAGATATATATATATACATAGAAGAGAAGGGCACATACAAACATACCCCAAAAAAATAATAAAAAAGAAATTAAAATAAAAATAAAATTGCTGGTAAGGTATCATGCACCATCTCAACAGCAGCTACTCTGTACAATTGGCAATATTATTTATAACACACAAGTAGGCATCTGTTTGTGTGTGCGTGGGGGGGAAGGGGAAGAGGAAACTGGGGAGGTACATATACAATTGGGTGCCAGAGAAACAATTACAGAGGGCAATACGCAAATGGGTCTGGTATTGGTGTTGTCACTTGCTTCTCCCGGACGGATTTCGCTGTCGTTGTCGTCTCGCGAGATTTAAAATAATTGGCAAAAAAAAATGTAAAAGCGATGAGGGAAAACCTTTTCACAGAGTCAGTGGTTAGGGTATGGAATGCACTGCCTGAGTGTGTGGTAGAGGCAGGTTCAATCGAGGCACTCAAAAGGCAATTAGGCGGTTAGCTGAAAAGAAAGGATGGCAGGAATGTGGAGGGAAGGTGTGAGAATGGCACAAAGTGAATTGCTCATTCACAGAGAGGGTGCAGACACGATGGGCCAAGTGGCCTCCTTCTGTGATTTGAAGCATCGCCCAAGTCACTGTGAGAAGCGAGAGGAACCTCCCTGAATTTGTGCTCCTGGGCTGAATGGGGCACAAATTGAACAAAGGCTCGGATCTCTCCGAAGCCTGGCATTCGGAATTTAAGGCAGGAGAGAGAGTACACAAATATGAATGAACATCTCATAAAATTGTGTAGAGCTAAAAGTCTGAAGTCAGAAAATGAAAGCCTTTCTTGGTTTTGGACTAAGGACCAATTAACATTTACCCAACTGAACAAGCCCAAATGGCATTATATAATCATCTTTCCCCAGGCGCAACTGGACCAAGTAATCAATAGAATTAGTACCGCAGCACATATTCTAATTCCAGTTTTTACATGCTTCAGTGAGCATTTGAGCAATTGCTTATGAGACCTTCATTCCAAGCCACTGCTTCCATAAATGGAGATGGATGAAACATTGCAAAACCTCGCCACCAAGAGAAACCTTCAATGCTTTAGAATGAACCGGTGTGCATCTACAGGCAAAGTAGTTAAAGTAGAAATACAAACCGAACAGCAAAAAGAGAGAAAATACAGATTAGAAGGAAACATCAGGCAAAAAAAGCAAAGGATTAAAGGATTAACTCTGGGAGCACAGGATTTCATGTTCCTGTGTGTTTGGGGTGTTTAGTAAGGCCAAATAGAAGCACTTTCATACAGTGTGAAAAGCACTTTCACAAACTGTGAAAAGGCTATGTTGTGTTTGTACGTTAAAATTCCAGTATTTTGTAACTTGCCAGCATACTTAGCAATCACGCAAGATTAATGTCTCAATTATACCAAAACTGGGTGTTTGTTTACAGCTGAAGCTGTTCTGGTGAGGCTGCCCCAAGTGCAACTTTATTTTCCACACGTCAGTCCATCTGTGCGGCTATATATGTTCATTTTAAACTAAGATGTGCAACCTGCCGGCTGTCAAGCAGACGTGGCCAAAGGCGGCGTATGATAAGAGCACACACACACACACCAAGTCAGTAAAGGGGAAATCGCTAATTTGAACAAGGTAGGATCTGAACCAATTGTGTTGGTACCAAACCCAATTTCAGAGTAGGTTCTGACAATGGTGTGAGATCTGCAAACTGCGAGGCTCACGCTGCACGTAAGCAGCCACTGGAGATCAGTTGGTCTTAAAAGTGCAGCCAAGTTATAAAACAACTCATTATCATTACACAAAACAGGAGTAAGAGTGAGAAAAAGCATGAGGTGGGCTGCTCTGTAATCATGATGCAAATGAATTGACAAAAAAACGTGGGTTCCATTGAATCGACAATTCAATTTGAATAAATGTACTGTATATCATTCAAGATAATATTCATTGATTGATGAATTATGCAGGCTAACTAATCAATATCAGTTTGAAAGTAGCTGAAGGTTAACAGATACCATCCATAAATAACTACCGGGATAGTTTTATTCCCAATATAACAATGGTCAATGAACTTTGTGCAAATCACCTCGGGATGTATTCAAGATAAATGACATGTCTTTCTTTACTACTCTTAACATCCAAACTCAGCGATGTTATCTATAGTTTCACAATATTGAACTGTCAGCAAACATTTTATTTCCATTAGATGTCTCTGCACTCTCTGGAGCTTGTGACCACACCTCGCAATCAAGGCAGTCCTCAGAAAATAAGAAAGAAATCACTGAACTATCAGTGGCTGAATGTAGCTCAAACCTTTTGTCAGCCTAAGTAGCGAGAATATCACGTCTGGTATCCATACACCGAGGCCCCTGTACAGTAACGGGAGTGGGGAAACCTGTCTGTGTGGAGTTTACATGCTTTGCCAAGGTCTGCGGGGGTTTCCTCCGGGTACTCTGCTTTCTTTCAGCAGTTCTAAGATCAGGTTAGATGGATTGGACAAGTTAATTGACCCGTCCAAAAGATGTGCAGGTTACATGGGGTTACAGGGATAGGGAGGGGAGTGGGCCTGGGCAGACACATTGGGCCGAATGGCCTCCTTCTGCACTGTAGGATTCTATGGATTGATTTTTCCCATCCAGATCAACTGTATGTATCCATTTCTAAATTGACAGATCAGCCAAAGCAGCATAGACCAGATAGTCAGCTTAAGAGCTTCTGCTGTGCAGTCACCCACTCTACCAGTTGAGGTGCAAAAATATTCAGTTTTGCTTCCAGTAAATACTGCAAAAGATACAGGGTGCAGTCTATAAAAACAATAACTTTACCTGGGCTTTTCTCATTTCATACTTTGTTATGCTGCCAGGAATCTCGGATATCTATTGTAAACATGAAAGATGATATTTCCACATACGGTTTCCCCGCAATGTTTATATTCAATTTGACAACAACAGTGACAAATGTATTCACAATTTTGCAAGCCAAGTAGCAGCAACTTCATTAAAAAATACGGACCACAATCTATGATTCAGTTACATATTCTCCAAGCACCTGATGCCCATCGTTCTACTGTCCTGTTGTTTGCACGTTTTCAAGAACCAATGGATAAAATGCATAATTTGCATTTCAAGGAGGAAGATACCTGCATCCTCGGTTAATTTATTTACAGATTAAGCACCCTTTAGGGACATTAATCTAATGACAGAGTAGCTGGTATTGAGATTAGACAGTTGCAGGCTTCCCTGATATTCAGTCAACTACAGCACAAGTCATAAAGGCACCAAAATATTTGTAAGAGAATTGCTGGAACCCATCCATAATCAAATATAGAGCACATTTTGCACGGTCAATCTTTCCTGATTAAAACTACATCAGCAGCTTTGCTATCAAACATGCTAAATGCAAGTTGAAGTATTCTTGGGTCACATTTTGTGACCAAAACAAAAATCAAGGACAGACAGCAGCAGAAATGCTTAAACAGTAGTGAACAAAACAGCTTGCACAGAACAGTTTAGGTTTAACATTTTGTGGGAAATCATTTCAGCACAAACGATCGTCTTCCAGTATCTTTTTTTTAAAAAAAGGCTTACATTATATTTGATCAAAGGGGGCAATTCTCCAAAATGGAGCCCAAGTGCTCGTGCCGTTGTGAACGCCGTCGCGTTTCATGACGGCGCAAAACGGGCACGACCGATTCTGGCCCCCGCAGGGGGCCAGCACAGCGCTGGAGCGGTTCACGGCACCAAATGGGCACCGCGCCAACGCAGTTGGGCCACGGCAACGTGCGCATGCGCGGGGGACCTCTTCAGCGCGCCTGCCCAGACATAACATGGCGTTGGTTTTCAGGGGCCGGCCGTGTAAGAAAGTAGGGGGGGGGGGGAGAATAGAGGCCAGCCTGCCGATTGGTGGGCCCCGATCGCGGGCCAGGCCCCATCAGAGCCCCCCCCCCCCCCAGTGAAGGATCGCTTTTCCCCACCCCACAGGCCGCCCCCTGACCCTTCGCGCAGTGTTCCCGCCGGCAGCGACCAGGGTGAACGGCGCTGGCGGGACTCTGTCGTATCCGCGCGGCCGTTCAGCCCATACAGGGCCGGAGAATCGGCGACCCTGCCGATTCTAGAGGCCCATGGCCAGCGTCGCGTCAAACGCGCCGGCACAAATGGCGCCGATTCTCCGCACCTTGGAGAATCGCGCGCCGGCGTCGGGGCGCGGTGATTCTCCGGCCCGGCGCGGGGCTCGGAGAATTGCCCCCTGCAAACATAAGAGATGGGAGCAGGAATACGTCATTCAATAAGATCATGGCTAAATCGGCCTCAACCCTAATTTCCAAGATGATTCCCTTAATTCCCCAGGTATCCAAAGGTTTTTCGACTTTGTCTAGAATATACCCAGTGGTTAAAAATGCGCAGCTCCCTGGGGTACAGAATTCCAAAGATTCATTACCCTTTGAGCAAAGTAACGTCCTTCAAAGAACAAGGAACAAAGAAAAGTACAGCAAAGGAACAGGCCATTCGGCCCTCCAAGCCGATCATGTTGTCCGTCTAAACTAAAATTCTCTGCACTTCCGGGGTCTGTATCCCTCTATTCCCATCCTATTTATGTATTTATCAAGATGCCCCTTAAACGTCACTATCGTCCCTGCTTCCACCACCTCCTCTGGCAGCGAGTTCCTGGCACCCACAACACTGTGTAAAAAATTTGCCTCGTACATCTCCTCTAAACCTTGCCCCTCGCACCTTAAACCTATGTCCCGAGTAATTGACCCCTCTACCCTGGGAAAAAGCCTCTGACGATCCACTCTGTCTATGCCCCTCATAATTTTGTAGACCTCTATCAGTTTGCTCCTCAACCTCTGTCGTCCCAGTGAGAACAAACCGAGTTTATTCAACCTCTCCTCATAGGCAATGCCCTCCATACCAGGCAACATCCTGGTAAATCTCTTCTGAACCCTCTCTAAAGCCGCCCACATCCTCTGGTAGTGTGGCGACCAGAATTGAACACTATACTCCAAGTGTGGCCTAACTAAGGTTCTATACAGCTGCAAAATGACTTGCCAGTTTTTATACTCAATGTCCCGGCCAATGAAGGCAAGCATGCCGTATGTCTTCTTGACCACCTTCTCCACCCGTGTTGCCCCTTTCAGTGACCATAGAACATAGAACATAGAACAGTACAGCACAGAACAGGCCCTTCGGCCCTCAATGTTGTGCCGAGCCATGATCACCCTACTCAAACCCACGTATCCACCCTATACCCGTAACCCAACAAACCCCCCCCCCCCCCCCCCCCCCCTTAACCTTACTTTTATTAGAACACTACGGGCAATTTAGCATGGCCAATCCACCTAACCCGCACATCTTTGGACTGTGGGAGGACCACTTGAGGGTTCTACCATTCACTTTATATTCCCTACCTGTTCAGTCTTAAATGGCTGGCGCCTTATCCAGAGACTGTGACCCTCTTCTCGATTCCCCAGTCAGGGGAAATATTTTCTCAATATCTACTCAGTTAAACCGCATAAGAATTTTCCATGTTTCAGTTAGACCACATCGGATTCTTCTAAACTTCAAAAAAAGAATTTGGCCTAGTCTACTCAATAAGACAGTACTCCCATCCCAGGAACCAGCCCAGTGAACCTTTGTTGCACTCGCTCTAGGGCAAGTATAGAACATAACAGTGCAGAAGGAAGCCATTCGGCCCATCGAGTCTGCACCAACCCACTTAAGCCCTCATTTCCACCCTATCCCCGTAACCCAATAACGCCATCTAACCTTTTTTGGATACTAGGGGCAATTTAGCTTCGCCAATCCAACTAACATGCACGTCTTTGGACTGTGGGAGGAAACCGGAGCACCCGGAGGAAACCCAAGCAGACACGGGGAGAACGTGCAGACTCTGCACAGACAGTGACCCAGCGGAGGAATCGAACCTGGGACTCTGGCGCTGTGAAGCCACAGTGCTATCCACTTGTACGCCGTGCTGCCCTAAGTATGTCTTGTCAAGCTTTGTCAGCTTTGACAAAGAGTCATCGGACTCGAAACGGTAGCTCTTTTCTCTCCCTACAGATGCTGCCAGACCTGCTGAGATTTTCCAGCATTTTCCCTTTCGTTTCAGATTCTAGCATCCACAGTAATTTGCTTTTATACAACAAAAGGCTATCTGCATGCCAAACAACGTAAGCAGCAGTAGGAGTAAGCAGCCCACTTGATTGCTCCCCCTTCCACAAATATTTGATCCGTCCACCACCAATACACAGTGGCAACTGTGTTCCATCTGCAAGATGCACTGCAGGAACTCACCAAGGCTCCTTCAGCAGCACCTTCCAAACCCACGACCACAAAGAGGACCAGAGCAACAGGCACATGGGAACACCACCAACTGGATGTTTCCCGCCAAGCCACTCACAATCCTGACTTATAAATATAATCAGTGTTCCTTCACTGTCGCTGGATCAAAATCCAGGAACTCCCTCCCTAGTAGCATTGTTGATATACCTATACCAAATGGACTGCAATGGATTAAGAAGGCAGCTCGCCACCATCTTTGCAAGAGCATTTACGGTAGCAGCACGGTAGCATTGTGGATAGCACAATCGCTTCACAGCTCCAGGGTCCCAGGTTCGATTCCGGCTTGGGTCACTGTCTGTGCGGAGTCTGCACATCCTCCCCGTGTGTGCGTGGGTTTCCTCTGGGTGCTCCGGTTTCCTCCCACAGTCCAAAGATGTGCAGGTTAGGTGGATTGGCCATGATAAATTGCCCTTAGTGTCCAAAATTGCCCTTAGTGTTGGGTGGGTTACTGGGATATGGGGATAGGGTGGAGTTGTTGACCTTGGGTAGGGTGCTCTTTCCAAGAGCTGGTACAGACTTGATGGGCTGAATGGCCTCCTTCTGCACTGTAAATTCTATGATTCTATGATTTAGGAATGAACAATAAAAATTGGCCTAGCCAGTGATGCCCACCATCCCCTTGATTCATTTTTTAAAAACCAGATGTTAACTTCATGATTTGTGTCTGAGAGTACCCAGGTCTCTGAATACAAACATTTCCCCCGTGTGCTGTCACTTAAAAAGATAGCCAGCTCTTTTTTCCCTTTCAGTCAAGCTGCAGAGCGTGTTTTTTGTACCATGGTATATGTCCCACTTCAAAATTTTCCGTGCACACAGGCAACATGCCTCTAGCAAGTGATGTCCCACAGCGAATTCTTGGAAAGAGCTTGGGCATTCCTCTGAGAGGGTGCCGGGTGATGTGGTTTAAAGTGGCAGCCTGAAGCCAGATATGCTTCCACAGTGGCATGGGAACCTGCCGGCCTCAATTAATCAACTTGTCCTCCCACTTCCTCTGGCAAACCTGTACTGGAGGGATGTCAAGCGCGCAGAGTTCCAGAATAACTGGGGAGGGCACATCCCTCAGATTCTTGGGGCTAAATCATTGAAATAGCTTCATTTGGACGAGCACAGGTGGAGGGGGCAGGAGGACCTGCTGCCAGGGATGTTCTCCCCTGGGGTGGGTGCCAGTAACAACTTTGATTGGCAAATCAAATGGACAACACCCAAGAAGAACTTTGGCGATTCAATGGTTTAACGCTTTGATTGATTTTCAGAGAAAAGAAAAATCAAATGGACTTACACGACTGCTTGGTATGAACAAAACAGACGGGAAATGTGGCGTGCGCTGTATCCATTCTCAGTCTCCACCTGACATGTGCCACCTTTCATAATGGTTAAGCTCCCATCTTTTATGCCAACGGGGCGGGGGGGGGGGGCTTCTTGGCTTTTCACCTGTTATACACTGAACTAAAAGATCCACTCTACACCTTCTGGAATAAAGAGAAAATGTCGGTAAAGATTCCGGTTCAAACAACCAAGGGTTTGATTGTTACAAAGCGTGGGTCACTTTGTACAACCAGATATTTCACAGGAAAGGTGAACATCTAATCTTAAGGCGTATGGGGCCCATTTACAGGAGACTTCAGTAACTTTGAGATTTGCTAACCGAGATAACAAGAACAAAGAGAGAGCACAAGGCAATAATGGTTAAGGTAGATTCTAGATTCCTCTCGCAAAGACTTGGATTGGATTGGATTTGTTTACTGCGCTCTTGGGCCAAGCAGTTGCCACACAAGACTGTGATGCAGCCTGATAGGATGCTTTCTATGGGATGCTTTCCATGGTGCACCTGTAACGGTTGGTAAGAGTCAATGCGTACATGCCGAATGTCCCGAGTTTCCTGAGGAAGTATAGGCGCTGTTGTGCTCTTGCTCGTAAGCGTCAACGTGGGTGGACCAGCACAGATGTTTGGTGATGTGCACACCTAGGAATTTGAAGCAGTCAACCATCTCCACTTCACCCCCGTTGATGCATCAGGGGTGTGTATAGTCCTTTGCTTCCTGAAGTCAATGACCAGCTCTTTAGTTGTGTTGGCATTGAGGGAGAGATTGTTGTAGTTACATCACTCCACTAGTTCTCTATCTGCCTCCTATATTGTGACTCGTCATTGTTCGAGATCCAACCCACTATCGTTGTGTCGTCAGCAAACTTATAGATGGAGTTGGAGACAAATTGTGACATGCAGCCGTGTGTGTATAGGAAGTATAGAAGGGGTTAGCACTGCTGCCTCACGGTGCCGAGGTCCCAGGTTCGATCCCGGCTCTGGGTCACTGTCCGTGTAGAGTTTATATATTCTCCCAGTGTTTGCATACGGTTTGCCCCCACAACCCAAAGGTGTAGGTGGACTGGCCACGCTAAATTGCCCCTTAATTGAAAAACATTAATTGGGTCCTCAAAATTTTTTTTTTAAAATTTTACTTTAAGAAAAATAAAGGGAGGTGAAATGAAATGAAAATCACTTGTCACGTTGTTGTTTATTCTTACTCATTGTGGTCTATGGGTCAGAAAGTCGAGGATCCAGTTGCACAGCAAGGATTCCTAGGTTTTGGAGCTTTGATACGGGTTTGGCTGGGATTAAGGTGTTGAAGGCGGAGCTGTAGTCAATAAATAGGAGTCTGATGTAGGAGTCCTTGTTGTCGAGATGCTCCAGGGATGAGTGTAGGGCCAGGGAGATGCAGTCTGCTGTGGACCAGTTGCAGCGCTATGCGAATTGCAGTGAATCAAGGTGTTCTGAGAGTATTTGCATGGCCACAGTCTGTAGCATAAGAGCTTGTGGATCCATCTCTCCTTGTTCAGTCATGCTTTTAAAAATACATTTTCGTTGATGTTGGACTGTGCTAACAACTTATTACATAAAAATGTGCGCTCTCCCTATTAAAGGCACTGCCCAGTGCATAACTAACAAAGACCAGGAGGTTGCCATATTAATTCTCTCGTCCTAATGGAAACGAATAATCTCAATTTCGGTAGCAGTCTTGGTCAGTGGAAACAATCAATTCTGATCACAGCGCAATGGCATCTTTTAAAGTGTGTCTGTTTGGGTGCGTGCATGTGTGTTCATGCGTTGCACAGGTTTCAGCCCCGAAACAAGCCAGTGCCTGGACTGCACACATGTAGGGCATGAATGCAAATGTTACCATCGGATGTTGTGCACAGCCGCGTGGTTGGAGGCTACCACTGGGTGAGAGTCCTCAAAATCGTGGATATGCCCTCCAGAAGGAGAGGTAAATCAAAGCTGGGAGAGAGTGCACCATGGTCATAATTAGTGCATTTTGTGTGTGATTTAACTCTTAACAGTACTGAGCATTCAAAATCTTTTTCAGAATTAAAAATGCAGAGTGGTTGCAGTACATATCCATTTGAAATATGTTTGGCAATCAAAGGTTACCCCAGCAAGTTCAGCTTCAGCTGCAAGTATTTGTCATACACTGAACTGCTGCCCGAGTTCATTATTCTCTTTACTGCAGTTAAACAAGGAATATCCAAATATAATAAAACACAAGACTAGAATAAAATGCCACTGGTATTCTCTTTATGAGGCAGTTACTATGCTTGGGAGTTTTGGTTATCGTGAACAACTGTTTATAGAATTAATATTTAATCATTTTCTGAAGTGTGCGATTGCCAATATATAAATTACTTATTACCCACATGCGCTTAATGCAAACAACAAATGCAGGCTATAATAAACCAGTAAGAAGTCTTACACCAGGTTAAAGTCCAACAGGTTTGTTTCAAACACGAGCTTTCGGAGCACTGCTCCTTCCTCAGGTGAATGGAGAGGTATGTTCCAGAAACTTTTATATAAACAAAGTCAGAGATGCCAGACAATGCTTGGAATGCGAGCATTTGCAGGTAATCAAATCATTACAGATCCAGAGAGAGGGATAATCCCAGGTTAAAGAGGTGTGAATTGTCTCAAACCAGGACAGTTGGTAGGATTTTGCAAGTCCAGGCCAGATGGTGGGGGGGTGAATGTAATGCGACATGAATCCAAGATCCCGGTTGAGGCCGCACTCATGCGTGCAGAATTTAGCTATAAGTTTTTGCTCGGCAATTCTGCGTTGTCGCGTGTCCTGAAGACCGCCTTGGAGAACGCTTACCCGGAGATCAGAGGCTGAATGCCCTTGACTGCTGAAGTGTTCCCCGACTCGAAGGGAACATTCCTGCCTGGTGATTGTCGCACGATGCCCATTCATTCGTTGTTGCAGTGTCTGCATGGTCTCGCCAATGTACCATGCTTCGGGACATCCTTTCCTGCAGCGTAAGAGGTAGACTACATTGGTCGAGTCGACGAGTATGTGCCGCATACCTGGTGGGTGGTGTTTCCACGTGTAATGGTGGTATCCATGTCGATGATCTGGCATGTCTTGCAGGGATTGCCCTGGCAGGGTTGTGTGGTGTCGTGGTCGCTGTTCTGAAGGCTGGGTAATTTGAGGTTGCCCGGTTGTTTGAAGGCCAGTAGTGGGGGTGTGGGGATGACCTTGGCAAGATGTTCATCTTCATTGATGTGTTGAAGGCTGCGAAGAAGATGTCGTAGTTTCTCCGCCCCAGGAAAGTACTGGACGACGAAGGGTACTCTGTCAGTGGTGTCCCGTGTTTGTCATCTGAGGAGGTCGGTGCGGTTTTTAGCTGTGGCGGGTTGGAACTGTCGATCGATGAGTTGAGCGCCATATCCCGTTCGTACGAGGGCATCTGCCTGAGGAAGGAGCAGTGCTCCGAAAGCTCGTGTTTGAAACAAACCTGTTGGACTTTAACCTGGTGTTGTAAGACTTCTTACTGTGCTCACCCCAGTCCAATGCCGGCATCCCCACATTATAATAAACCATTTATCATTTTCCCTCTCGTTATCACATGTTCAAATGGACAAATTAAAATGTTCTGGGCTCCTTTATAGAAAGATCTTCTGTGATCTTGTCAATGGGAGATGTAGGGAGGTGCAATAAATAACGTGTCACAATGTAATTGTGCACAAGGCTAGTTTGGTGTCCCAAGTAACAGCTAATGCAATCCATCAGGCAGGGCGTATGAGTTCAGAATCACACATTCTGTGAAGTAGTGGGTGGCTACAGCTCGTGTCGAACAGGCCTCGTAACTACTACTACTACTCGGGCTTCTGCTAGCTTAGAAACACGTTGGCTGCTAAAGTGATGGTGAATTCCCGTACCAGCCTCCCCGAACAGGCACCGGAATGTGTTCACGGTAATTTCATTTGAAGCCTACTTGTGACAATAAGCAATTTTCATTTCATTTTCAATGAGGACATTTGCTTCATTTGTCTGAAGTGCTGTTACCTGCAGCAAAACGATTAGCAATCAACTCGTCACTCACAGCACCTTGTTGGCGTTAAGCAGTTTTGTTTGGCTGGTGAAAGTGGGACCCACCTGACTCCTCCAGCCACTGCCAATAGCACATCATGATCAAGGGACACGAGACCTGCATGTAGCGGGGGTGGGGAGAGCTCATTCCTGCCTTTGCTCACTCGTCCTTGGCTGAGACATGTCAAAAGCTTTCTCAACTATTGCAGGCAGGCAGTCTCCAATGATCAGCATCCCTGCTATAAAACCTTTAAATATTTTTCATTCCATTTTGAATTCACGGATATTAAATGCAGCCAAAAGGATTCTTCTGGCACAAATCTTGAATTTAGTTTTTGTTTTATCTGAAAGAAATGTACACAGGATGTACAGAATCAACATGCGCAAAAGCCAGAATGGCATATTTGACAGGTACAAAGGTCATTCTGGTTATATTTCGACTCTGTATTCACATTAGCTGCAAACAGCTGAAAAGGCACTAACAGTTCAGAAAGTTAATTATTCTGCTTGTTCCAGACTCTACTCCAAAGCTGACAGAAAATGTGCTTTTAAATGGGCTATGAAATACAAGTGCCACTAGGTTTGAACTAAACATGTAAATTACTACTTAAATGATCTTTGAAAGGCCTCACTGTGACAATTCTTTCTTCACAGGTCCTGATTTTTCCTGTCAGTTCTCTTCTCTCTTGAAGGCACTGCTTGCTGTGTGGGGCTCGGGGAGGTTTTGATGGTCCTTGTCCGACCATCCATTGTTCGCACATCTTCACATTCACCACAATGACGCTGGTGAGTGGCAAAAGCTATTCGACCACCAGAGCTTCACAGCAAACCTCCCCAATCTGTCCCGCGCACACGCGCACACGCGCACGCGCGCACACGCGCACGCGCGCACACACACACACACACACACACACACACACACGATTCCCAGTTCTTTTGCGCTTTATTAGCCCGGGGAACACAAAGATTAACTGGAGAATACTACTCATTGTCTTGAGGAGATCAGCAAATTCAGCATAAATCGAGATTCAAAGTATAAAATTATATGGAAAATGATTGAGAGGAGAGCATCACTTAACCAGTAGGGACATATACCTACCTATATTATACTGCTGGTAGTCTGGAAGTACAATAATAATAATAGCTTATTGTCACAAGTAGGCTTCAATGAAGTTGCTGTGAAAATTAAATGAAAATCACTTATTGTCACAAGTAGGCTTCAAAGGGACAGCACGATAGCATTGTGGTTAGCACAATGGCTTCACAGCTCCAAGGTCCCAGCTTCGATTCCGACTTGGGTCACTGTCTGTGTGGAGTCTGCACATCCTCCCCGTGTGTGCGTGGGTTTCCTCCGGGTGCTCCGGTTTCCTCCCACAGTCCAAAGATGTGCAGGTTAGGTGGATTGGCCATGATAAATTGCCCTTAGTGTCCAAAACTGCCCTTAGTGTTGGGTGGAGTTACTGGGTTATGGGGATAGGGTGGAGGTGTTGACCTTGGGTAGGGTGCTCTTTCCAGGAGCTGGTGCAGACACAATGGGCCGAATGGCCTCCTTCTGCACTGTAAATTCTATGATCTATAAATTCTATGAAATGAAGTTACTGTGAAAAGCCCCTAATCGCCACATTCCGGCACCTGTTCGGGAGGCTGGTACGGGAATGGAACCGTGCTGCTGGCCTGCCTTCTTGGTCTGCTTTCAAAGCCAGTGATTTAGCCACGTGCTAAACCAGCCCCAATATTAAGGGAAATGCAGAGTGTGAATGTAACTATTTATTATATTGTGTACAATATATAATTATTTTCTTTTGCACATCTGTCACACTCCAGACATCACACTTCTTACATTCATAGCGAGTGTAAAATCCAGTCATTTCACAATAGTGCCCAACTGCCCAACAAACCAATAAAATTTCCATGACTTGCAAGTGCCCACTGATTTGACTATACTTACTTGTTCTGTGCCAATTTTGCCCAAAGGAATAATTGAAGGGACAAGACCCATTTGGCAGCTAAACATCATTCACATGCTTCAGATCCCAGCCTGCCTATCAGCAGTACAGTCCATCAGCTAAATGACACATATTCCCCCCTTCAGCAGGCAATACCTGCTGTTGTTGGCAAGCATAAACATAAAGGCAGCAACTGCAAAATAGGTCTCCGCAGAGGGACGGAGTTCAAATCTGGATGGACTGCATTCAGGCCCATTTCAAACCACATTGTCATTCAGTGACATCAGTCCATTCCAATAGTGTAATTCTTTGATAATCATAAGGTAACTGTCCATTCCAATTGTATGGTCAAATTTAGTGAAAACTTCCTCCGCTCCTAATTGGCATCAATGTTATCTACAGCGAATCAAAACGGTTTAGATTAGTCACCTGCATTCAGTGCGCAGTAACCCTTAGTGATCCAAAATTTAAATCCTATTTTGTGCTTTGATTCAATTCAAAGATATTAAGCATATTATATCCCAGGCACTGTTTTGTCCTCATCTTATCACCTTGCTTATTTTTTCGTTCTTTCCAAGTTGAGGTGAAACTTCAGTGATGCGACAGTTTCGGTTTCTAAAGTACACCACAGTACTAGTGATCACGGTGGCACAGTGGTTAGCACTGCTGCCTCACTGCACCAGGGACCTGGGTTCAATTCCGGTCTTGGGTGACTGAGTTTGCACATTCTCCCCGTGTCTGCGTGGGTTTCCTCCGAAGTGCTTAGGTTTCCTCCCGCGCTCCAAAGATGTGCAGGTTAGGTGGATTGGCCATGATGGTTGCACAGGGATGGGGCAGGGGAGTGGGCCTGGGTGGAATGCTCTTTCAGAGCGTTGCTGCAGACTCAATGGGCCGAATGGCCTCCTTGTGCACTGCAAGGATTCAATGCATTCGATTAGGTCTTGAGGATCTATAAATCCAATGGATCTGAGACAGGGATCAGTTTGCATTTGGAAACGGACATCTCTGCTTTACAATCTCTTCCATTGTTCAGCTTCTGAATGGTTGGATATGCCGTTGCCCAATGTAGCTTGCACCGCTGCATAAAAGTTAAAATGGTACAGTTCATCCTTAATATGCTGACAATTAGGGAAGGTGAGGTAACTTTCTTAACAAAAGACAGGAATGCCCATTCATATTTCTACAGTCAACAACAAGCCAATGAACTTGCTTTCTCAGGAATCTCCAGAGACATTCCTGTGACATTTGTTGCTGGGCCATTAGTTACCGATAAAAAAAAACAGGCTTTCCCCATTTTCTTTATTGAGAGACATGTCAACACACAGGTACACTAACAGAACTGAAAAACAGAATGAAGTCCACCTGGCCAGATCTAAAAAAAAAATAACCACAGGTTACCACTCCTTCAAAAATCGCTGACCAATTCTCACTTAAATGTTACGTTGTAAACTAACTGCCTCTCCATGGGTGGTCCATGCCACCTGTTCACTGCCCTCCGCCAAACATGTTCACTTCCAAATGTCTTCCGAGCTATCAGCTGACCCCCTGCCTGCTGCAGAACGCCATCAAGCTCTTGAAGCAACTACCGCAGCTGTCAGGAACATTCTTACCGCTTCATTGTTCTCTCACCAAGAAAATTAAACTGAGCGCAATATCTTGCGTTAACCTCTCCCGGCAACCCCTTTTTCACATAATCTGCCAAGCAGAGATGCATCATAAGTCGAGGTCATCTGCATCTCGAGATGGAAGATTTTGCTGTGAGCCATTGTACTCAACACTGCCAGCCTGAACTGGAAGAATCCAGTACAAACATCAGCAGTCCCAACACCACTGCTCCAATAAAACGAGTTATCACGTTATTTCAGGCCCATCCTCTGCAATATTCCTTCAAGCAGATAGAACATAGAACATAGAACACTACAGCGCAGTACGGGCCCTTCGGCCCTCGATGTTGCGCCGACCTGTGAAACCATCTGAAGCCTATCTGACCTACACTATTCCATTTTCATCCATACGTCTATCCAGTGACCACTTAAATGCCCTTAAAGTTGGCGAGTCTACTACTGTTGCAGGCAGGGCGTTCCACACCCCTACTACTCTCTGAGTAAAGAAACTGCCTCTGACATCTGTCCTATATCTATCACCCCTCAATTTAAAGCTATGTCCCCTCGTGTTTGTCATCACCATCCGAGGAAAAAGACTCTCACTGTCCACCCTATCTAACCCTCTGACTATCTTATATGTCTCTATTAAGTCATCTCTCAGCCTTCTCCTCTCTAACGAAAACAACCTCAATTCCCTGAGCCTTTCCTCGTAAGACCTTCCCTCCATACCAGGCAACATCCTAGTAAATCTCCTCTGAACCCTTTCCAAAGCTTCCACATCCTTCCTATAATGTGGTGACCAGAACTGCACGCAGTACTCCAGATGCGGCCGCACCAGAGTTATGTACAGCTGCAGCACGACCTTGTGGTTCCGAAACTCAATCCCCCTGCTTATAAAGGCTAGCACACCATATGCCTTCTTAACAGCCCTATTAACCTGGGTGGCAACTTTCAGGGGTTTATGTACCTGGATGCCGAGATCTCTCTGTTCATCTACACTACCAAGAATCTTGCCATTAGCCCAGTACTCTGCATTCCTGTTACTCCTTCCAAAGTGAACCACCTCACACTTTTCCGCATTAAACTCCATCTGCCACCTCTCAGCCCAGCTCTGCAGCTTATCTATGTCCCACTGTATCCTATAACATCCTTCAGCACTATCCACAATTCCACCGACCTTCGTGTCATCTGCAAATTTACTAACCCATCCTTCTACACCCTCTTCCAGGTCATTTATAAAAATGACAAACAGCAGTGGCCCCAAAACAGATCCTTGCGGTACACCACTAGTAACTGAACTCCAGGATGAACATTTGCCATCAACCACCACGCTCTGTCTTCTTTCAGCTAGCCAATTACTGATCCAAACCACTAAATCACCTTCAATTCCATACTTCCTTATTTTCTGCAATAGCCTACCGTGGGGAACCTTGTCAAACGCCTTACTGAAATCCATATACACCACATCAACAGCTTTACCCTGATCCACCTGTTTGGTCACCTTCTCAAAAAACTCAATAAGGTTTGTGAGGCATGACCTACCCTTCACAAAACCGTGTTGACTATCGCTAATCAACTTGTTCTTTTCAAGATGATTATAAACCCTATCTCTTATAACCTTTTCCAACATTTTACCCACAACCGAAGTAAGGCTCACAGGTCTATAATTACCAGGGTTGTCTCTACTCCCCTTCTTGAACAAGGGGACAACATTTGCTATCCTCCAGTCTTCCGGCACTATTCCTGTCGACAAAGACGACATAAAGATCAAGGACAAAGGCTCTGCAATCTCCTCCCTGGCTTCCCAGAGAATCCTAGGATAAATCCCATCTGGCCCAGGGGACTTATCTATTTTGACATTTTCCAAAATTGCTAACACCTCCTCCTTTTGAACCTCAATTCCATCTAGCCTGGTCGACTGAACCCGAGTGTTCTCCTCGACAACATTGTCTTTCTCCAGTGTAAACACTAACGAAAAATATCCATTTAACGCTTCCCCTATCTCCTCTGATTCCACACACAACTTTCCACTACTATCCTTGATTAGCCCTAATCTTACTCTCGTCATTCTTTTGTTCCTGATATACCTATAGAAAGCCTTAGGGTTTTCCTTGATCCTATCCACCAATGACTTTTCGTGTCCTCTCCTCGCTCTTCTTAACTCTCCCTTTAGGTCCTTCCTGGCTAACTTGTAACTCTCAAGTGCCCTAACTGAGCCTTCATGTCTCATCCTAACATAAGCCTTCTTCTTCCTCTTGACAAGTGCTTCAACTTCCTTAGTAAACCATGGTTCCCTTGCTCGACAACTTCCTCCCTGCCTGACAGGTACATACTTATCAAGGACACGCAGTAGCTGTTCCTTGAAAAAGCTCCACATTTCGATTGTACCCATCCCCTGCAGTTTCCTTCCCCATCCTATACATCCTAAATCTTGCCGAATAGCATCATAATTGCCTTTCCCCCAGCTATAATTCTTGCCTTGCGGTATATACCTATCCCTGCCCATTGCTAAAGTAAACATAACCGAGTTGTGATCACTATCACCAAAGTGCTCACCTACATCTAAATCTAACACCTGGCCGGGTTCATTACCCAGTACCAAATCCAATGTGGCCTCGCCCCTTGTTGGCCTGTCTACATACTGTGTCAGAAAACCCTCCTGCACACACTGCACAAAACTGACCCATCTATAGTACTCGAACTATAGTATTTCCAGTCAATATTTGGAAAGTTAAAGTCCCCCATAACAACTATCCTGTTACTCTCGCTCCTGTCAAGAATCATCTTTGCAATCCTTTCCTCTACATCTCTGGAACTATTCGGAGGTCTACAGACAACTCCCAACAGGGTGACCTCTCCTCTACTGTTCCTAACCTCGGCCCATACTGCCTCAGTAGACGAGTCCTCAAGCGTCCTTTCTACCGCCGTAATACTTTCCTTGATTAACTATGCCACACCCCCCCTCTTTTACCATCTTCTCTGTTCTTACAGAAACATCTAAATCCTGGAACCTGCAACAACCATTCCTGTCCCTGCTCTACCCATGTCTCCGAAATCGGCACAACATCGAGATCCCAGGTACCAACCCATGCTGCAAGCTCACCCACCTTATTCCGGATGCTCCTGGCGTTGAAGTAGACACACTTCAAACCAGCGTCCTGCTTGCCGGTGCCCTCTTTCGAACTTTTAACCCTACCCCTGACCTCACTAATCTCAACATCCTGTACACTGGGACTACAATTTAGGTTCCCATCCCCCTGCTGAATGGTGGCCAAGTGAAAATCTGACAAGCATAGAATCCCTAAAGTGCAGAAGCGGACACTCAGCCCATCGAGTCTGCACCAACCCTCTGAAAGAGGGCCCACTCCACCCCTCCTGCTCCCCCCCCCCTGTATATCTCGTAACCCTACCTAACGTTTGGACACTAAGGGGCGGTTTATCATGGCCGATCCACCTAACCTGCAAATCATTGCGACTGTGGGAAGAAACCGGAGCACCCGGAGGAAACCCACGCAGACATGGGAAGAACATGCAAATTCTGCACAGTCACCCAAGGCTGGAATCGGACCCAGGTCCCTAGCACGGTGAATCAGCAGTGCTAACCACTGTGCCACCCCAACAGTTAGTACAGTATTTACATTATGATGCATTTTGCACCCCACCTTGTGGCTGGCTCTGCTGCGCAGCAGGGCAGGAAGAAAAATGGCAGGGGTATAGTGATAGGGGACTCAATCGTAAGGGGAATAGACAGGTGGTTCTGTGGACGCAATCGAGACTCCAGGATGGTATGTTGCCCCCCCTGGTGCAAGGGTCAAGGATGTCTCGGACCGGCTGCAGGACATTCTGGGGGGGGGATGGGGGGTGAACAGCCAGCTGTCGTGGTGCACATAGGCACCAACGATACGGGGGGGGGGGGGGGGGGGGGGGGGGCACCGTGGCTGGCTCTGCTGCGCAGCAGGGCAGGAAGAAGAATGGCAGGGCTATAGTGATAGGGGACTCAATCGTAAGGGCTTTTGACAGACGGTTCTGCAGACGCAATCGAGACTCCAGGACGGTATGTTGTCTCCCTGGTGCAAGGATGTCTCGGAGCGGCTGCAGGACATTCTGGAGGGGGACGGGGATGGGGGGGAGGGGGGGGGGGGTTTGCGAGAGCTGTTGGGGAGGGTTTAAACTAATGTGGCAGGGGGATGGGAACCGATGCAGGAAGTTGGAAGGTAGCAAAACAGGGACAGAAGCAAAAGGAAGTAAGGGGGAAAGTGTAAGGCAGAGAAGCCAGAGTCAAAAATCAAAAAGTGCAACAGTACAAGGTACAGTGACTGAGGGGAGCTCAGTGAATAGGCCCAGTAATACTAAAAGGAATAAAACTGGAGATGTTAAGATTCAAAACAGAGGTAAAAATAACCAACATAAGTGTACTTTACCTGAATGCTTGTAGTATTCGGAATAAGGTAAATGAGTTGATGGTGCAAATCATCATGAATGACTATGATTTAGTGGCCATTACTGAAACATGGTTAAAGGATGGTCACGACTGGGAGTTAAATATCCACGGGTATTAAACTATTCGGAAGGACAGAGTGGATGGTAAGGGAGGTGGTATAGCTCTGTTATTTAAGGATGACATCCGGGCAATAGTAAGGGATGACATCGGTGCTATGGAGGATAAGGTTGAATCCATTTGGGTGGAAATCAGGAATAGTAAGGCAAAAAAGTCACTGATAGGAGTAGTCTATAGGCCACCAAATAGCAACGTTATGGTGGGGCAGGCAATAAACAAAGAAATAACTGATGCGTGTAGAAATGGTCCTGAGATTACTACCTTTGAGGTCCTACTTTTTAGGTCAACTCCTAACTCCCTGAATTCAGTATGTAAAGCATACAAAGTGGCAAAGATTGGTGGGAGACTAGAGGACTGGGAAATCTTTAGGGGACAACAGAAAGCTACTAAAAAAGCTACAAAGAAGAGTAAGATAGATTATGAGAGTAAACTTGCTCAGAATATAAAAACAGACAGTAAAAATTTCTACAAATATATAAAACAAAAAAGAGTGGCTAAGGTAAATATTGGTCCTTTGGAGGATGAGAAGGGAGATATAATAATGGGAGATGAGGAAATGGCTGAGGAACTGAACAGGTTTTTTGGGTCGGTCTTCACATTGGAAGACACAAATAACATGCCAGTGACTGATAGAAATGAGGCTATGACAGGTGAGGACCTTGAGAGGATTGTTATCACTAAGGAGGTAGTGATCAGCAAGCTAATGGGGCTAAAGGTAGACAAGTCTCCTGGCCCTGATGGAATGCATCGCTGAGTGCTAAAAGAGATGGCTTGGGAAATTGCAAATGCACTAGTGATAATTTACCAAAATTCACTAGACTCTGGGGTGGTCCCAGTGGATTGGAAATTAGCAAACGTGACACCACTGTTTAAAAAAGGAGGTAGACAGAGAGCAGGTAATTATAGTCCAGTGAGCTTAACTTCAGTATTAGTGAAGATGCAGGAATCTATCATCAAGGAAGAAATAGCAAGGCATCTGGATAGAAATTGTCCCATTGGGCAGACGCAGCATGGGTTCATAAAGGGCAGGCCGTGCCGAACTAATTTAGTGGAATTTCCTGAGGACATTACCAGTGCAGTAGATAACGGGGAGCCAATGGATGTGGTATATCTGGATTTCCAGAAAGCCTTTGACAAGGTTCCACACAAAAGGTTGCTGCATAAGATAAAGATGCATGGCATTAAGGGTAAAGTAGTAGCATGGATAGATGATTGGTTAATTAATAGAAAGCAAAGAGTGGAGATTAATGGGTGTTTCTCTGGTTGGCAATCAGTAGCTAGTGGTGTCCCTCAGAGATCCCTGTTGGGCCCACAATTGTTTACAATTTACATAGATGATTTGGAGTTGGGGACCAAGGGCAACGTGTCCAAGTTTGCAGGTGACACTAAGGTGAGTGGTAAAACGAAAAGTGCAGAGGATACTGGAAGTCTGCAGAGGGATTTGGATAGGTTAAGTGAATGGGCTAGGGTCTGGCAGATGGAATACAATGTTGACAAATGTGAGGTTATCCATTTTGGTAGTGGGATTATTATTTAAACGATAAAATATTAAAGCATGCCGCTGTGCAGAGAGACCTGGGTGTGCTAGTGCATGAGTCACAGAAAGTTGGTTTACAGGTGCAACAGGTGATTAAGGCGGCGAATGGAATTTTGTCCTTCATTGCTAGAGGGATGGAGTTTAAGACTAGGGAGGTTATGCTGCAATTGTATACGGTGTTAGTGAGCCACACCTGGAGTATTGTGTTCAGTTTTGGTCTCCTTACTTGAGAAAGGACGTACTGGCACTGGAGGGTGTGCAGAGGAGATTCACTAGGTTAATCCCAGAGCTGAAGGGGTTGGATTACGAGGAGAGGTTGGAGTAGACTGGGACTGTATTCGTTGGAATTTAGAAGGATGAGGGGGGATCTTATAGAAACATATAAAATTATGAAGGGAATAGATAGGATAGATGCGGGCAGGTTGTTTCCACTGGCGGGTGAAAGCAGAACTAGGGGGCAGAGCCTCAAAATAAGGGGAAGTAGATTTAGGACTGAGTTTAGGAGGAACTTCTTCACCCAAAGGGCTGTGAATCTATGGAATTCCTCGCCCAGTGAAGCAGTTGAGGCTCCTTCATTAAATGTTTTTAAGGTAAAGGTAGATAGTTTTTTCAAGAATAAAGGGATTAAGGGTTATGGTGTTCGGGCCGGAAAGTGGAGCTGAGTCCACAAAAGATCAGCCATGATGTAATTGAATGATGGAGCAGGCTCGAGGGGCCAGATAGCCTACTCCTGCTCCTAGTTCTTATGTTCTAATACACTGACCACAAAGAGAATTCAGCCATAATCCATCAAGGTGGTATCGGGCAGAAAACAACTGAGTTCTGTATTTTTAATTAATTTTTACAGGATGAGGATATTGTTGGTTAGGCCAGCATTTATTCCCATCCCTAGTTGTCCTTCAGAATGTGCTGGCGAGTTGCCTTCTTGAACCATTGCACTCCTTGAGATGTAGGTACACCCACTGTGCTACGAGGGAGGGAGCTTCCAGGATGTTGCCCCAGCTACAGTTAAGGAGCGGCGATATATTTCCAAGTCAGGGTGGTGAGTGACTTGGAGGGGAACCTCCAGGTGGTGGGGTTCCCAGGTATCTGCTGCTCTTGTCCTAGATGGTAGTGGTTGTGGGTCTGGAAGGTTTTGTCGAAGGATCCTTGGTGAGTTACTGCAGTGCATCTTATAGATGGTCCACACGGCTGCCACTGTTCATCAGTGATGGAGGGTTTGAATGTTTGTGGAAGGGGGGTTGGGCAATGAAACGGGCTGCTTTGTCCTGGATGGTGTCGAGCCTCTTGTGTTGTTGGAGCTGCACTCAACCAGGCAAGTGGAGAGTATTCCATTACACTCCTGACTTGTGCCTTTTAGACAGGGGGCAGGCTTTGGGAGGGTCAGGAGTCGAGTTACTCGCCGTAGGATTCCGAGTCTTCGACCTGCCCTGGTAGCCACAGTATCAATGTGGCTAGTCTAGTTCAGTTTCTGATCAATGGTAACCCCCAGGATGCTGATTGTGGGGTGTTAGACATTTAGCTGCTGTAGTATAAAAAGTCAACAGTTGTGCTGCTTTTCCACAAAACACCTTTAAAGTTCCTTCAACAGACTTTGCACAAAACTCTAACATCACATCATCAGGCACAAGGGCCACCTGAAGCCCCTTTACATATCAGTCAATTATTGGATGCTTAATTGGAATGTCTCTTAACCCATTACTTAACAGTCTCCCTTCCTTGGAGGAAATAAAATAATTAGGTGAAACAAAGTTACAAGAAACTGAAAAAAACACACATTTTCCCCCCCTTCTTTTTTTTTTCATAAGAAAAAAAAGACCAGTCACAGAAACAGGCGCCCTTCTTTAACAATATCCAAAAATTTCTGTGAACTAGCCCTTCTTTTTGTAAAACAGTCTGACAATTGATAGCTACTGTCAACCCATTTAATTTTTGCTATCTCCCCTCTGTCCAACATCTGCTTCAAACTTGCGATGTCTACCCTTAACCTTTTTTCATTGACACTTTTTGTAGAGCGCACATTTTCCCACAGGGATTATTGTCAATGTGACATTCAATAGGAATATTTCCCAAATCCCCTAATCCTAAAATTTATCTCAATATCGGATAGATAAAAGGCCATATCCACCGCCTCTTTTAGGCTTAATGTCTCAGCAGCCAACGTGCTTTTGACCACTCTCCTTATTTTCTTTGTTTCCCACACAAGAGGGCAACAGTTACCATTGTTCCCCAAAAGGAAAATTATAATACCTCCTGCGTTTGAAACTCCATCACATAAATTTGTATAGGACGCATCACTATAAACTATCAGTTTCAAGTGCCTACGGTCACCTAAAACCAGGAACCTCAAAACACGCTCCTGCATTTTTAGTTTGACCAACGCTTTATTTGCTCTTATTAGTCTTCCACTTTGGGATCATTTATTTTTGTACTTAACTCTACGACATCAAAACTCAGGTCCTGTCTAGTCTGTCTACTTAACCAATTCAGTTGCCCAATTAAACTTCGTAGTTGCTCTTTTTCCATCTTTGAAACCATTGCGTTTTTTTGTGAAACCCAGCCACGGCTGCTATTGGGCTGATGCTTTCCAAATAAGACTGCTGACATAAAGTTGCCCCTAACATAGTTTGTCCGATTTCTAGTCCAATATATTTAAATACACCAGAAGCCTGACTTCCAACCCTGAATTCTTTCCTCAAACCCATTACTGATTACAATAGCTTCAAAATCACTAGTCCCACCCCACAAAAAATCATCGACATGCATCATGAAGATGCCAGAAAGATTTCCTTTCTCGTGCCAGTAAAACATTGCCGGATCTGCTTTCAACTGGCACCAGCCTAACTTCAACAAAACTGACCTTATCGAAAAATACCAGACATTAGACACATCATTTAATCAATATACACATTTGTTCAACTTCCAGAGTACCCCTTCTGTGTTAGCTGCCTCTTTAAGAGGACGGAGAAAAATGACTCTCTGGAGCTGATGCCCCTGCAAGAAGGCAGCTTTTATATCTATAGGTTTGCATTCCCATGCCTTTGTGGTTAATAGAGCCAAGAAGATCTTTAAAATAACATTGCCGGCCATAGGTGAATCTACCCTCAAATCCTGATCTTCTAAGTTTTCTTCAAATCCCCTCGCCACAAGCCTGGCCTTTGCCTTACAAGTCCCATCCGGAAGAACCTTTTCCGTACAAATCCATCTGTGGGAGAGACCTCCTTGTCCCCTATCCGGTACTTCCGTGTCTACCCCAAATTCACTCCAACTATGCAGTTCTTGCTGTGTGGCACCTTTGATAACTTTTTCATCTATTTTATTGGAAGCCACCAAAATGTCACGTGCATGTGGGCTTCTACTCATATTAGTATTTGCAGTCTTACTCATGTTCCGAGATCTTGATAAACTACGTCCCCTCTCCCGCCTGGTATCTCGTTCTGTACTGCTACTGCTTGATCTTTCCTTCTGCTCAGGGATGTCCTTTCAATAGTTCTCGACCTTTTCCTGCGGACCTGTTCACTATCCGATGTGCTATCTGAACTGGCACTGCATTTCTGTGCCTTCCATTTTTGAATTTTGTTTTCCCAATCCATTGTCTTGACTCTCTCCCCTGAATGCTGTACATTCAACCAATGTTTAGACTTTCCAGTGGTCTTCCCTGCTCCATTAATAACAGTTGCATCCTTCCATTAACTAGACCCTCCAGGAAAGTATGTCACTTTTGTACCAACTTTTGGCATTTGCCCTTTCAAAAAAATGGCCTGTTCTAATTCATCAGAAGTGTTGTGTTCCTCTACAGAAACCCTGTCTATATCAGTTAACTGGTCCTCATAGTTCTGTAACACGTGCGTACCAGAGGATTCTGATTCCTCGTCTTGTCTGTCTGCTCTGTCTAAATTTGAAAATTTGTAATCTGTACCCATTATCCTTGATGAGTGTACCTTAACAGTTTGATTACCACGTTGCAAACTAATTGTTTTGCCATCTATGCCTATGATCTTCCCTGGGCCTTTCCATTCATTAGAATTGTCTCTCTTATAGTATACCATTTCTCCTTGCTAAAAAATGGCATCTGATGGCCGTACATTATGTCTTAAAGCTCTGCGAATTCTTTGAGACTTCTGCTTCCAAAAATGCTTTTCTACTGTTATATAATGCGTTTAAATGCTCAGCAAAGGCAGAGCTAATTGTACTCCCTTCCCAAGCTGGAGGCTGGTCATCCAAAACGGACGGAATTTTAGGGTTTCTACCAAACACTAATTGATAGCGACTATAGCCCCCAACCATCTGCAATTAATTCTTTGCATGTACCGCCCATGCTAAAGCTGAATTTAACTTGCAGTTTGGTTTATCCGCCAAAATTTTCCAGAACATGTCATCTATTACCGCATGGTTTCTTTCACACACACACACCATTACTAAATGGGCTTTCCGTAGCCGTATTCATAACTGTGATATTCACATTTTCACATATATCCCTAAACTCATCATTAGCAAATTCTCCCCCATTGTCCGGAAGGAATTTTGCCGGTGGGCCCATTCCTGTCCCTATCCATTATTCCACGATTAGATCCAGAATTACGCTCTTTTCTTTACTTCGTACAATCGTTGATTGACTAAATCTGGTTGCTAAATCTACAAAATGCTAAATAAATATATGATTGGCTTTATCCCAGATCTTAAGGTCCATGGTCACAATGTCGTTACAATCCTTGGCCAAAGGTAAAGTTTCTATTGGTCATGCTGGTGTCCTTCTGTACTTCCTACAAACTTCACAGCGATCACTAACCTGTTCTCAGTTTGGTATAGTCTTCATCCCTTACCCCTGCATGCTTTAATAAATTTTTCAGCCTCCGAGGAGACCGATGCGCAAATTGCCTATGCAGTTTTAATACAACAAGCTTTTTATCAGCTAAAGTCCCATTTTCAACTGCCATTAACACATCCTTAACTGTACTTGAAATATTATTTGTCAGTAATGGAATACAATAGTGTCTCGACTGTGTAAATTGTAAGTCCACCGTCTTTCCAAAAACTGTTGCTTTATCCTGTTCCATATCTAGTTTCATGTGTGCTTTCTTCATCGACGGTCTGCTCAGAAGCAAAGGTACCTCACTTGATACAACATCCGTGCTAATGAAATGATTCACTCTGACAATATTGCAAGGGATCACCTCTCTTTTCAGCGACCTCAGAGTACTATCATCCCCAAACCTGAAACTTGTGGAAATTTTAAATTCCTTAACCTTGTTACGATTTTCAGCATCCAATGAGTCCAGATAACATTTTAACCAGTCAATCCCACACACAGTAGATGTGCAGCCACTGTCCAATACAGCACAATTGAACGATTCTGCAACCAACACCCGCATTACCGGCGTAAAACTGCTTGTTAATAGGACAATTCCTTCTTTCTGGTCACTATCTTTATCCTCTTCTGACTCTTCAGTGTCATGTGTCGCTTCAAACACTATTATAACGTGTTGGACAGTTGAAAGCATAATGATATTGAGAGTCACATCGAAAACATAGATTTATCATACCCCAGGCATTTCTGGGGTTCATCTTCCTATTGTAGGTTCTAACTGGGTTTCTGTCTTCATAGTTTCCGGGTCCCGATCTCCCTCTATAGTCTTGGAACCTGTTTGTAGCAGTGCAATTTCTCCATCCTGTTAATAGTGTGTCTTCTATATTCTGCTTTATTGCAGGCTGACCTATTTGGGTCATCAGAGCCATCGGAATCGAATGTTTCCCCAGAAACTTTTTTAAAGCTTCTGTCATCTGATCGAATAAGGTATCCTTATCCGTAAACTGAACTCCTGTCAAAACCAGGAGCCTATCCATTTTGCTCACTCTAGCACAGTCAAGTAATTTAAAGGCCAACACAGACTGTGGAAATTCCAGGTTGTGTTTCTGCAGCCTTTTATATCATCTGCCAAATTCCATTATATAGTCTTCCATAGAGAATTCCTCTATTTTCCGGAACCTATCAAAATCTGACCATGCTTCATACGCACTTAACAAGTCATCCTTCTTATAAATCTTATCCATGTAACGTAATAAGAGTCTCCAGACCTTCTTCCGAGGATAACTCTTCCAATTCCAGTTCAGAAAACACTTTGCTTCGGATTTTATTGCCATATGGTAAAGAAAGAGCCAATGCCATACCTTGTTTTCACTTTCCCAAGGCAGTTACCTTAGTCCACATAACTACTGCACTTCTCCATTGATCGTACAATCCCCTTTCAGAAAATAAGGGGGGTAGTCATATCCAGCCATCTTTATCCGCGGTTCAGCCATATATTTTTTTTCTCACTCACTCCTTGGTTTGGTCCGGAAAAGTATCTTTCAACCATTCACACTTGCACAGCAACCATCCTCTGCTATCATGATGGAAGGGAGGTCATTGATGAGGCAGTTGAAGATGGTTGGGTCTTGGACATGACCTTGAGGAGATCCTGCATGATGTCCTGGAGCTGAGATGACTGACCTCCCAACTACCACAACCATCTTCTTTTGTAAGAAGTCTTACAACACCAGGTTAAAGTCCAACAGGTTTGTTTCAAACACGAGCTTTCGGAGCACGGCTCCTTCTTCAGGTGAATGGAAAGGCTTGTTCCAGAAATGTTTATATAGACACAGTCAGAGATGCCCCGGAATGCGAGCACCTGCAGGCAATCAAATCATCAAAGATGCAGAGAGAGAGGTAACTCCAGGTTAAAGAGGTGTGAATTGTCCCAAGCCAGTTCAGTCGGTAGGCCTCTGCAAGTCCAGGCTTGTTGGTGGGGGCCGAATGTAATGCGACATGAATCCCAGATCCCGGTTGAGTCCGCATTCATGCGTGCGGAACTTAGCTATAAGTTTTTGCTCAGCAATTTTGCGTTGTCGCGTCTCCTGAAGGCCTCCTTGTAGAATGCTGACCCGGAGATCAGAGGCTGAATGTCCTTGACTGCTGAAGTGTTCCCCAACTGGAAGGGAACAGTCCTGCCTGTTGATAGTCGCACGATGCCCGTTTATTCGTTGTCGCAGTGTCTGCATGGTCTCGCCAATGTACCACGCTTCGGGACATCCTTTCCTGCAGCGTATGAGGTAGACTACATTGGTCGAGTCGCACGAGTATGCGCCGCGTACCTGGTGGGTGGTGTTTCCACGTGTAATGGTGGTGTCCATGTCGATGATCTGGCATGTCTTGCAGAGATTACCCTGGCAGGGTTTTGTGGTGTTGTGGTTGCTGTTCTGAAGGCTGGGTAATTTGCTGCAAACAATGGTTTGTTTGAGGTTGCGCGGTTGTTTGAAGGCCAGTAGTGGGGGTGTGGGGATGACCTTGGCAAGATGTCCATCCTCGCTGATGATGTGTTGGAGGCTGGGAAGAAGATGTTGTAGTTTCTCCGCCCCAGGAAAGTACTGGACGACGAAGGGTACTCTGTCAGTGGTGTCCCGTGTTTGTCTTCTGAGGAGGTCGGTGCGGTTTTTTGCTGTGGCGCGGTGGAACTGTCGATCAATGAGTCGAGCGCCATATCCCGTTCGTACGAGGGCATCTTTCAGCATCTGTAGGTGTCTGTTGCGCTCCTCCTTGTCTGAGCAGATCCTGTGTATACGGAGGGCTTGTCCATAGAGGATGGCTTCTTTAATGTGTTTTGGGTGAAAGCTGGAGAAGTGGAGCATCGTGAGATTATCTGTGGGCTTGCGGTAAAGCGAGGTGCTGAGGTGACCGTCCTTGATGGACGGTCTGTATACACCAGATACATCGATGACATTTTTTTCCTTTGGACCCACGGCGAGACATCACTGAAACGACTACACGATGACATCAATAAGTTCCATCCCACCATCAAACTCACCATGGACTATTCTCCAAATTCAGTTCCATTCTTGGACACACTCGTCTCCATCAAGGACGGTCACCTCAGCACCTCGCTTTACCGCAAGCCCACAGATAATCTCACGATGCTCCACTTCTCCAGCTTTCACCCGAAACACATTAAAGAAGCCATCCCCTATGGACAAGCCCTCCGTATACACAGGATCTGCTCAGACAAGGAGGAGCGCAACAGACACCTACAGATGCTAAAAGATGCCCTCGTACGAACGGGATATGGCGCTCGACTCATTGATCGACAGTTCCACCGCGCCACAGCAAAAAACCGCACCGACCTCCTCAGAAGACAAACACGGGACACCACTGACAGAGTACCCTTCGTCGTCCAGTACTTTCCTGGGGCGGAGAAACTACGACATCTTCTTCGCAGCCTCCAACACATCATCAGCGAGGATGGACATCTTGCCAAGGTCATCCCCACACCCCCACTACTGGCCTTCAAACAACCGCGCAACCTCAAACAAACCATTGTTTGCAGCAAATTACCCAGCCTTCAGAACAGCAACCACAACACCACAAAACCCTGCCAGGGTAATCTCTGCAAGACATGCCAGATCATCGAAATGGACACCACCATTACACGTGGAAACACCACCCACCAGGTACGCGGCGCATACTCGTGCGACTCGACCAATGTAGTCTACCTCATACGCTGCAGGAAAGGATGTCCCGAAGCGTGGTACATTGGCGAGACCATGCAGACACTGCGACAACGAATAAACGTGCATCGTGCGACTATCAACAGGCAGGACTGTTCCCTTCCAGTTGGGGAACACTTCAGCAGTCAAGGACATTCAGCCTCTGATCTCCGGGTCAGCATTCTACAAGGAGGCCTTCAGGAGACGCGACAACGCAAAATTGCTGAGCAAAAACTTATAGCTAAGTTCCGCACGCATGAATGCGGACTCAACCGGGATCTGGGATTCATGTCGCATTACATTCGGCCCCCACCAACAAGCCTGGACTTGCAGAGGCCTACCGACTGAACTGGCTTGGGACAATTCACACCTCTTTAACCTGGAGTTACCTCTCTCTCTGCATCTTTGATGATTTGATTGCCTGCAGGTGCTCGCATTCCGGGGCATCTCTGACTGTGTCTATATAAACATTTCTGGAACAAGCCTTTCCATTCACCTGAAGAAGGAGCCGTGCTCCGAAAGCTCGTGTTTGAAACAAACCTGTTGGACTTTAACCTGGTGTTGTAAGACTTCTTACTGTGCTCACCCCAGTCCAACGCCGGCATCTCCACATCATCATCTTCTTTTGTGCCAGGTATGACCCCAACCAGCGGAGAGTTTCCCCCCCCCCCCGATTCCCACTGACTCCAGTTAAGCTAAGGCTCCTTGATGCCATACTTGGTCAAGTGCTGCCTTGCTGTGAAGGGCATTCACTCTCACCTCACCGCGAGCATTCAGCTCTTTTGTCCATATTTGAACCAAGGCTGTAAGGAGGTCAGGAGCTGAGTGACCCTGGCGGAACCCAAACTGAGCCTCCGTGAGCAGGTTATTGCGGAGACTGCATGAACTTTAGTTATATCCTCCAGTGGATGGTCTGCCTGATGTGTCAAAATAATAAAAGAACTGACAAGACTATTTTCTCTACAAGGGAATTCGGATTAAGGGAACCTAATTTAAAAATGTAAATTACTTAAAGATAAATTGGTTGAAAAGATTGCAGCAAAAATCACCTTCTCCCAAAAGGGTTGAGTGAATATACAAAGTATCCTATTCCAGAAATCACAGATTTAAAATCAAATGAGAAGGGAAAAACAAAGTTCCGACACCTTTCAAAAAATAAAATTCCAGGATTTTTCACTAGCCAAATTGAAACTCCGGTGTGTAGGCTATCTTGCTTCCTGGGGTGTTCCACAAAAAGTGCTTATGAGGTCAACAGTCTATTTACCGAACTGGATTCCAGACATGCAAAGCAAACGATGGAGAGGGCAAAGTCGATGCCGGAAAAACATTGGAAAAGGTTGGAATTCCGCTTAAAGTCAGAAAAGTCTCATCCCTGTCTCGATGGAATTCGATGACTGGATTTTGTTTCCCTCACAAATTCCATAACTTTCCTGGTTACCCCATGACCCGTGGGAACGCTGAAAAAATATTTTTGTTTATATAGCACTTTGCGAGACCAGTAGTTGTGTCAAAGCACCGGACAGCAACAGGGCATTTCATCAAGTATGGTTAGTCACTATTGTAATGTAGGAAACCAATTTGTGCACTGAAAACTCCCACAAACATTGATGTGATAATGACCATATTGTTTGTTATCTAATATTGATTGAGGAATAAATATTGGCCAGGATGCCAAGAGTAACTACTCCATTTCAAATTAATGCCATGGGAATGTTCACATCTACATAAGCAGACAGATGGGGCTTTGATTTAATGTCTCGTCCAAAAGAAGGCACCTCCCACCCTCTCCAGTTTAAAAGAATACAGCACAGGAACAGGCCCTTCAGCCCTCCAAACATGTACTGGTCATGATACCACCCTTGACCAAAACCCGCAGCATTTCCTTGCCGTATCCCTCTATACCCATCCTATCCATGGAAGAACAAAATGTCAACGTGGAGATGTGGGCAACGATCCCACTACCTCTCACATGCAAAGCAAGCACTATACCATTTGAGCTACTTCCCCCTTAAGAGTTGGATGATGTGAGGCATAGAATTTACAGTGCATAAGGCGGCCATTTGTCCAATCAAGTCTGCACCAGCCCTTGGAAAGAGCCTACTTACGCCTACGCCTCCACCCTATCCCTGTAACACACAAACCCACCTAATCTTTTGGGCACGAGGGGTAATTTATCATAGCCAATCCACCTAACCTGCACATCTATGGACAGTGGGAGGAAACCCACGCAAGCACGGGGAGAAAGTGCAGATTCCACACAGTGACCAGAGGCCAGAGTTGAACCTGGGACCCTGGAGCTGTGAGGCAGCAGTGCTAACCACTGTGCCAACATGCCGCCCTAAAGTTGGGGATGAGAGCACTTCCACTTGGTTGGGAAGGCCCGAGCCAAATTTGTGGTCATCGGGCCGTTAATTAGCCCAGGATGGGATTTCCATCCCTACTCCCATCTGGGTGGGAGATCCCCTGCAACAGCTGTCAGCCAGATAGCTGGTAGCTCGCCAGACTCAACAGTGTCACCAAGAGTGATGGCCACCGCTGGGACTGCAGGCAGTTCATCACATCTGCCTCTGCAGTTTCCGAGTGGGGTGTTTCTCCGGGCCCAGGCTGGGTGGCGTTCCATGGGGTCCTTCACTGAGTACAGGATGCTCACATGGGGAGGCAGTGGCATAATGGTATTGTTACTGGACTAGTAAGCCAGAGATCCAGGGTTATGCTCCGAGGACCCGGGTTCAAATCCCACCATGGCAGATGATGGAATTTGAATTTAATAAAAAACATCTAGAATTAAAAGTCGAATGCTGACCATGAAACCAATGTCGATTGTCCAAAAACCCATCTGGTTCACCAATGCCCTTTAGGGAAGGAAATCTGTCGTCCCTACCTGGTCTGACCTACATGTGACTCTAGATCCACAGCAAAGTGTTGGCTTTTAAATGCCCTCAGGGATGGGTAATAAATGCTGACCCGGCCAGCGGTGCCCATATCCCATGAACAAATAAAAAACCAAATAAAATAGGACAGACCCCTCCGAGCTCAGTGTAAACTTCCACACAAAAGTAACAATTCCAGTCCATCTATCCACAGTATTCCCTTGGTGTATTGCCGTCCAACAGAACATAGCACATACAGTGCAGAAGGAGAAGGAGGCCATTCAGCCCATCAAGTCTGCACCGACCCACTTAAGCTCTCACTGCCACCCTATCCCCATAACCCCTCCGAACCTTTTTGGACATGAAGGGGCAATTTAGCATGGCCAATCTACCTTTCCTGCACGTCCCTGGAATATGGGAGGAAACCCACATGGAGGAAACCCACGCAGACACGGGGAGAGCATGCAGACCCGGCACATACAGTGAGCCAGCTGGGAATCGAACCTGGGACCCTGGCGCTGTGAAGCCTCAGTGCTAGCCACGTGTGCTACCGTGCTGCCCAACAAAGAAATTTCAGATTAGCCTCTGGTGTGGTTACGACGTGACGTTTCAGCCACAAGTACAGATTTTAGTGGACAATGCCATATGTGAATTTTACAAGTTAAATTTACTTCCCACGTGTATACTTACTAAACATTCATCGAACACCTATCAGTGAGAAACTCTCTTTTACCAAAGGTTGATATTCCGGAGTGAATTTATGAGACACAGCACTACCTGGATTTCATCAGACTAACCGGAAAGAGTAGGGGCTTGCCCAACGAGATTCAACAGATCGGCCCCGGCTAAATGGGTCTTTGCCAGACTGTCTGGTGAGCAAGATAGTGGAGATGGACAGGGAATATTCGAGGGTGCCCACCGTGGAGGGATTGGCGAGGAGGAAAAAGTTGCAGGAACAATTTGACAGGCTGACAACGGGGAGGGCGGTAGGGCAACTGCGTTGGGCAAGAGGGGTGCAATACGAGTTTGGGGAGAAGGCGGAGGCAGGCCAAGTCCAGGGAAATATTGACGATCCGGACCGGGGCTGGGGATGTGGTGTCAGAGCCAGGGAAGATAAATGAGGTATTTAGAGAGTATTACCAGGGACTTTATGAGACAGACCCAGGAGGAGAGGAGGGGGACATGGTGTGGTTTCTGGACAAGCTGGAATTTCCCCAGATGGAGGAAGCAAAGAGACAGGCGTTGGAGGAGCCCCTGAGGCTGAGGGAGGTGCTGGATAGTATCGGGTATGAAGTCGGGGAAGGCCCCTGGGCCGGATGGGTACCCGGCAGAATTTTATAAGGAATTTGCAGCAGACCTGGCACCACATATGTTGGGGGCATTTAATGAAGCACTGGAGAAGGGGGAGTTGCCAAAGATGAAGCAGCAGCAGTAATCACACTAATCCAAAAAACGGAAGGATCCAGTGGAATGTGGGTCGTATAGACCCATATCACTATTGAACAGGGATGTGGAAGTATTGGCTAAGTTGTTGGCGGGGAGGATGGAGGATTGTGTCCCGGGGGTGGTTGCAGAAGATCAAACAGGCTTCGTGAAGGGCAGGCAGCTCACGAGTAATATAAGACGGCTGTTGAATGTGGTGATGAATCCGTCGAGAGCTCTGGTCCCGGAGGTGGTGGTGTCCATGGACACAGAGAAGCATTTGATCGGATGGAGTGGCGGTACTTGTTCGAAGTTTTTTGTTTGGGCCGAGATTTGTGGCATGGGTGCGGTTGCTGTATGTGGCGCCAAGAGAGAGGGCGAGGATGAATAATATGAGCTCACGAAGCTTTGACTTACACAGGGGTACGAGGCAGGGATGCCCGCTGTCACCGCTGTTGTTTGCGCTGGCTATAGAGCCATTGGCGATGGCTCTCAGGGGGTCGGCAGAGTGGCAGGGGATAATGAGGGGACAGAGGGAGCATCGGGTGTTGCTCTATGCCGATGACCACCTGCTGTATGTTTCGGATCCGTTGGAGAGTATGGGAAGGATTATGGGCCTGTTGGGGAGGTTTGGAGAGTTCTCGGGATACAAGCTGAATGTAGGGGAAAGCGAGGTATTCCTGGTGAATGAGCTGGCACAGCGGGCTAATTTAGGGGGGGGATGCGATTTACAGTAGCGAGGGACAAGTTTAGGTACTTGGGGATTCAGGTAGCGAGGGGATAGATGGGGCTCCATAAGTGGAACTTAACAAGCTGGTGGAGTCCAGGGAGGATCTTAAGAGGTGGGATACACTGCACTTAATGTTAGCGGGGAGGGTCCCAAGTAGTGAAAATGAATATTATGCCGAGGTTCTTGTTTATCTTTCAGGTTCTCCCGATCTTTATACTAAAGGCCTTTTTCCGGAAGTGGACACAATCATTTCTGACTTTGGGCGGGGAAGGTGCCGAGGGTGGGGTGGACCCTGCTACAGAGGCAGAGGCAGCAGGGGAGGTTGGCGTTGCCAAACTTGCTTCATTATTATTGGGCGGCGAATGTGGACAAGGTGTGGCAGTGGTGGGAAGGAGAAGGGGTAGAGTGGGTTAGGATGGAGGAGGAATCTTGTAAGGGGTCTAGTTTGAGGGCTATGGTGACAGCCGCATTGCCAATGGCTCCGAGTAGGTATTCAGGGAGCCCAGTGGTGTAGTCCACAGTGAAGATATGGAATCAGCAGAGGAGGCATTTTAGGGTGGAAGGGATGTCGGTGCTAATGCCACTGTGCGAGAATCATGGGTTTGAGCCGGGAGGATGGACAGTGTATACAGGAGGTGGAGGGGAGTGGGGCTGGTCAAGGTGAGGGATTTATATTTGGAGGAAGGGTTCGCCAGTCTGGTGGAGCTAAGGGAGAGGGTAGAGCTGCCGAAGGGTAGAGAGTTCAGATATCTACAGGTTAGGGACTTTGCACGAAAGGTCTGGAAGGGGGTTCCCTAGATTGCCAGGATACACCTGCTAGAGTGACTGCTGTTTCCGGATGTGGAAGGGGAGGGAAGAATTGGGGATATATATAAGTGGCTGGAGCAGCAGGGAGGCGAGCACATCGTGAAGATCAAGGATAAATGGGAAGTTGAGTTGGGAATGGAGATCAATTGGGAGTATGGAGTGAGGCACTGCGAAGTGTAAACAGGACCTCCTCTTGTGAAAAGATGAGCCTGATACACATTAAGGTGGTGCACAGGGTGCATATGACTCTGGCAAGAATGAGTGGGTTCTTTCCGGGGGTAGCAGATGAATGTGAGAGGTGTGGGCGGGGGCCAATGAATCATGCGCACATGTTTTGAGGTTGTGAAAAATTGGGAAGATTCAGGGCGGGAGAGTGTTCGCGGTCTTAGCCAGGACAGTGGATGAGGGAGTGGATCCGGACCCTTTGGTGGCGATATTTGGGGTTTCAGAGAAGTCGGAGCCCATGGAGAGGAGGCCGGCCGATGTCATGGCCTTCGCCTCTCGGATTGCACGGCGGTGAATTTTGCTGGAGTGGCGGTCGGCATCGCCACCAGGGGTAGCAGCAAGGTGGGGGGGGGCGGGGGTGAAAAAGGAGAAAAATCTGTACAAACTTTATAGTTGATTGTTGGGAAGAATGTTCCCCGGGGTGTTTATTTGCTGTGACCTACTTTGATACAAGTTTGAATAAAATCCGTTTCAAGAAAAATATGGGTCTTTGCCATAACATGATGGAGCCGCTCATTATTGAACAGGCAACAGGTGCCCATGGCTCATTTCAGTAACACCGGCAGGCGGCAGACAGGAACTCCATGGCCGCTCGGCGGTTTGAACATGGCTGCTGCGTGGCTCGTCATCTTTGTTGGGGCAGTGGAGGTGCACACAGATCAAGTAGAAGGCAGCACAAGAAGCAGGTCCGGCAGCAGCCTGTAAGGTGATTGCGAGGCCGTGGAGAGAATAAATCATACCTGATCTTCTGCCTCAATTCCACTTTCCAGCCAACTCCCCCCATTGCTGGATCCTCCAAGACGAAACTCCTGTCCACCTCAGCCTTGAATATACTCAACGATGGAGCATCCACAACATCCTGGGAGAGCGACTCACAAACATTTCTCGCATCTCAGTCTTCAACGATCAACCCCTTATTCTGAGGCTGCGACCCCATGTTGTAGATTCCCCAGCCAGTGTCAATCTGCCTGTTATTCAGTGGAGAAACAGGAGCTGTAAACGGAAAATTCCCCCCAGGGTATCCTAACAATGGTAAACCTGACATGTCAGGAACCAGTAGATTAGATATGCATACCTGAAATTTAGTGTAGTGTGTGTACGCACATCTGGACACTGATCATGTCTTCTGGATACAAATATACCTGATAGAAGTAATTTTTTTCACCCTGTTAATGGAGGAATACTCGGCAAGCTCCAAATTGTCCAAACAAATGAGTCATGTATTTGTTTAATGTGGGGCTATAATTAAGATGCTTGCTTTGCAAGCAGATTGGCTTGCGGTTCCAAGTCTCAAGTGACAGTCACAATCAAAGTCAGCACACCACATGAATGCTTACTTTTATGGGCTCCAAAGTATGGGGGTGTTGCTTTAATGGGGGTTGGGTCCAGGAACACCCTTCACAGCGGCACTGTATATGGTAACATCTTTTATGAGCTCAAGCCCAGGATTCTAACAGAGTATTGAACAGTTCAAGCACCAGCAGTTTTGGTTGGGACTATATTTCTGTCTCTCCCGATTCAGACAGAGCACTTCAACCTCCGAGACACAAAGTCCTGCACTGAAGCCCCACTCCAGACATGGGAAGACACTCTAGAATGACACTATATTTTGGACAAGACATTAATTGGAGGACCTTGTCAGATGGATGTAAAATCCCTATTCAAAGAAAAGCTAGTGTCTTCCTGGAATCTTAGCCGATATTTACTCTTCAATCAAAACCAGCAAAGAAAATTGGTTGCTTGGCATCCATCTTTCAGGCAACATCTGTCCTTCCAAGATCCTAAAACTGCAAGCAGGAAGTGCACTGCCCACTATATTGGTTGAACGAGAAACAAGAAATGTCCTTTATCCAGATCTGAAGCTGGCATCAAGACAATAAAAAGTAGGAACTGGAACACAGTCCAGTCCACCACGTGAACCGCCTCCCATCATTGACTCTGTCTATACTTCCTGCTGCCTTCGGAAAGCGGGCAGCATATTCAAAGACCCCTCCCCACCCGGGTTACTCTCTTCCATCGGGCAGGGGTTACAAAAGTCTGAGAACACACACTAACAGATTGAAAAATAGCTTCTTCCCCACTGTTACCAGACTCCTAAAGGACCCTCCTGTGGACTGAACTGATCTCTCCACACATCTTCTGAGTAGTCCAACAGTCCGTATGCTTCACCCGGCGTCTATGTATTTATATTGTGTATTTATCGTGTGTCCTATGTTATTCATGATTGGAACAATCTGTCTGGACTGTACGCAGAACAATACTTTTCACTGTACCTCAGTACACATGGCAATAAAGCCAAATCCAATCCGCTTTCCTCGTTCTTTCTCTGTAACCATTGATTCCCTTACTATCAAGAATCTATGTATCTCAGCCTTAAATATATACAAGGACTCTGCTCCCATAGCAAGGAGTTCCAAAGACTCCCAAACCCAAGAAATCCCTCCTAATTTCAGTCTTAAAATGGCACTCCTTTAGTCTGAGGAAATGAAATGAAATGAAATGAAAATGAAAATTGCTTATTGTCACAAGTAGGCTTCAAATCAAGTTACTATGAAAAGCCCATAGAAGTGCTCCCTGATCCTAGACTTTGTCCAGAGGGGAAGTATCCTCTCAGCATTTACCCTGTTAAGCCCCTTAAGAATCCTATATGTTTCAATGAGATCATCTCTCATTCTTCTAAATTACAATCGTGACACTCCCAACCTGTGTAACCTTTGCTCCAAGGGGATCATTTTAGTGAACCTTCTATGAACTGCCTCCAATGAAATAATATTTCCTTAAATAAGGAGACCAAAATTGCTCAAATTACTCTAGATGTGGTCTCACCGGTACCTTTTACAATTGCAGCAAGATTTCCCTACTCATACTCTAAACCTCGAAATAAGGGCCAACTTTCCATTAGCCTTCCTGATTACCTGCTGCGTCTGTGTGCTAGTTTTCTGTGTTTTGTGCACAAGTACCCCCAAATCCCTTATGTGTTGCAGCTTTCTGTAGTTGTTCTCCATTTAGATGCTGTTTTATTTTGTTCTCCCTTCCAAAATGAACGTCATATTTACCCACATTATACTCCATTTGCCGACTTCTTGCCCACTTAACCCATCGATATCTTTCTGCAAAATGTTCATATCCCTCGCACAATTTGGCTTTCCACCTATCAAGGTCAAATTTCTGCTTATGTAGAAAGTTGAACAACGGCTTTAAGTGCCTGCTGCAGGACAGGGTTATCCTGGAAGAGCCAGCATTCACCAAGGGCTGCATTCAGATGACACCAATCCTGAAGAAAAGCTAGGTTACCTAGCCATGCATCGGAAGCAGACAACTCCTCACCATTCACCAAAACTCCAAACAACCTCTTCCCTCCCCCCTTCCCAACTCCTGTATCCTCCTACCTCCAAGGCTCATGAACCCCAATCTCAGCCAAGAAATGCCCCAAACCCAGTCCTGATATCATGGTCCACTGCTGCCAGATGCCCCACCTGACAAATCATGGTCCCTACCTTGAAACAAGCGTGGGAATTTGCTGCAGACCAGGAAGAGGTGCTTTTTCCTCCATGCTATGTAACTTTTTAAATCTTCATGGAGTGGTCTTGCCCTGCTGCTGACGTTGAGGCCACAAGAGAGAAAACGGACTGATTCGTGAGTAAGGTGGGGGAAGTCTTTACCACCTTTTATCACTTATAGTTTGAAAATACTTTTGTGGTTTATAATTTGCAAGGTTAGAATTGGTAGTAACAAGGACCAGGAAAGAAGGGCCATAGAGAATTGGATTTAATCTGATATCAAGCATCCTCCAAAAGATTTAATTTAAAGGTGCAAGCCATGGCAGGAGAGCTCAAAGCTGTGCTTTGCTCCTCTTGCTCCATGTGGGAAGCCAGGTACATTGCCAGTGCCCGGGGCCAGTAGGTGTGCAGGAAGTGTCGCCAGGCACAGCACCTCGAATCCCTGGTTTTGGAACAGGAGCAGCGGCTTGGGACACTGTGCAGCATCCGCAATGTGGAGTGTGTCGTGGATATCATGTGGAGGGAGATGGTCACACCGCAGACTCAGACACCACAGGCAGGAAGGGAATTAGTCACCAGCAGGCAGAGCAAGAGAGCTATGCAGGAAGTGAAGGAATCTCCTGTGGCCATTTCCCGGCAAAACAGATATACCGCTTTGGAAACTGTTGAGGGGAATCACCTCTCAGTGGAAAGCAGCAAAAGCCAAATTTGTTGTACCCACTCCCTTCTGCTGCAGAGTAGGATGTTGAAATGCAATAGTTAAAGGGGATTCAATTCGAAGTGCAATGGACAGACATTTCTGTGGCCACAGACGACAGTCCACAAAGATATGTAGCCTCCCTTGTGCTAAGGTCAAGGGTGTCTCAGAGCGGTTACACAGGGGGGGGGGGGGGGGGGGGGGGGGGAGCAGCCAGAAGTCATGCGGTACAAAAGACGTAGGTTAAAAAAAAAGGGATGAGATCCTAAAAGCAGAATATAGGGAATTAAGTGGAGAAGTTGGACCTCAAAAGGTTGTGATCTCAGGATTACTACCAGTGTCACGTGCTACTGAGTAGAAATAGCAGGATATATCAGATGAATATGTGGCTGAAAAGATAGTGTGAGGGAGAGGGTTTTAGATTCCTGGGGCATTGGGACCGGTTCTGGGGGAGACGGGACCAATACAAATTGGGCAGTTGCACCTGGGCAGGACCGGGACTATGCCCTCGGGGATTTATATGGAACATAGGACCGGAGTAGGCCATTCAGCCCCTTGAGCCTGTCCCACCATTCAATGAGATTATAGCTGACCTGTGACCTCGCTCCATATACCTGCTCGAGTTGTAGGGGAGTGTTTAAAATAAAAGGCAGGGGGGTGGGAACCCAGACAAGGAGTCACAGAAGGAGGAAACAAGGACAGAAACAAATGACAGAAAGGGGATTAAGAAAAGTGATAGACAGAGAAACCAAAGGCCAGGTTCAAACAGAGCCAGAGTGATAAATATTGGGACCGGGTCAAGTAATGTTAAAAAGACAAGCTTAAAGGCTTTGTGCCTTAATGCACGCAGCAGTCGCAATAAAGCAGATGAATTAATCATGCAAATAAATGTAAATGGGTATGATATAATCATGATTACAGTGTGACCGGTGATGGGAACTGAACGTCCAGGGGTTTTCAGTATTTAGGAAGAACAAACAAAAAGGAAAAGCCGGTGGAGTGACAGTGCTGATTAAAGAAGGAATTAAGGGAATACGGAGAAAGGATATTAGCTCCGACAATGTGGAATCTGCATGGATCAAGCTGAGAAACAAAACAAGTTAGTGAGAGTTGTATATGGACCACCAGATTGTAGTGGTGATGCTGGGAATGGCATTAAACAGGAAATTAAAGATGCAAGCGATAAAGGAACATCTGTAACTATGGGTGATCTTAATCCGCATATAGATTGGGAAAATCAAATGAGCCTCAATACCATAAAGGAGGAATTCCTGCAGTGTATACAGGATGATTTTCTGGACCAATACGTTGATGAATCAACTAGAGAACCGACCATCCATGACTGGGTACTGTTTAATGAAAACAGAATAATTGGCAATTGTGAGAAGCGGCAATTGGAAATGAGTGACCATAATATGATAGAATTTTTCATCAAGATGGAGAGTGAAGTAGTTACTTCTGAGACTAGGGGGCAGCGCAGTGGTTAGCATTGCTGCTTCACGGGGCCGAGGTCCCAGGTTCTATCCCAGTTCTGGTTCACTGTCCATGTGGATTTTGCACATTCTCCCCGTGTTTGCATGGGTTTCACCCCCACAACCCAAAGATATGCAAGGTAGATTAATTGGCCATGTTAAATTGCCCTTTAATTGGAATAAATGAATTGGATACTGTAAATTTATTTTTTTTAAAGGACAATGTGGAACAGATGGCCCTGGTGGGTTGGAGGGGGTTGGGGTGGGGGAGGGGGAAGGGGGGAAGATGGTGGTGAGGGTAAAATAAGATGGAAAGAGGGATGGAAAAATGAATCAATAAAAGAAATGGAAATAAATAATAGAAATTTTTTTAAAATACAAAACATTCTGAGACTAGGGTCCTGAATCTTAAGAAAGGGAACTACATTTGATTAGATTTATTATTGTCACATGTATTAGTATACAGTGAAAAGTATGGTTTCTTGCATGCTGTACACACAATGCATACCGTCATAGGGAAAGAAGGAGATTGCAGAATGTAATACTCCAGTCATAACTGGGGTGTAGGTCCATTAAAAAGTCTGATGGCAGCAGGGAAGAAGCTGTTCTTCAGTCGGTTGGTACGTGACCTCAAACCTTTGTATCTTTTTCCTGACGGAAGAAGGTGGAAGAGAGTATGTCCGGGATGCGTGGGGTCCTTGATTATGCTGGCTGCCTTTCCGAGGCAGCGGGAATTGTAGACAGAGTCAATGGATGGGAGGCTGGTTTACAATGATATGGAGGCATGAGTTGTCTATGATCTATTGGGAAACATAACTTAAAGGGATGACTGTGGATACGTCATGGCAAACATTCAAGGACCACATGGGGGAACTGCAACAATTGTTTATTTCGGTCTGGCACAAAAAAAAACTGAACAGGTGGCGAACCCATGGCTTACAAGGGAAATTAGAGATAGTATTCGATCCTAGGAAGAAGCATACAGATTGCTCAAGATAAACAAGATGTCTGAGGGAATTCAACAAAGAAGGACAAAGGGATTGACTAAGGGGAGTGTAAGCTTGCAGGGGACACAAAAACTGTCTGTTAAAGATTCTATAGATACATGAAGAGAAAAAGATTAGTAAAGACAATCTTAACAGTCAGAAACAAGAGAATTTATAATGGAGGCCAAAGAAATGGCTGAGCGCCTAAATACATATTTTGGTTCTGTCTTCACAAATGCGGACACAAATAAGATGCCAGAAATGTTGGGGAAATACAAGGTTTGGAGAGGGGAGGAACTGAAGATGATCAATATTAGTAGAGAAATGGTGTTGGGGAAATTGATGGGATTGAAGGCTGATAAATCCCCAGGGCTTGATAATCTACATCCAGAGTATTTAAGGAAGTGGTTCTAGAAATAGTGGATGCATCTAACCCTGTTAGAATTTTATAGTTTCTATAAGATCTCCCCCTCCCCTTTCATTTGTATTCCAGCGAATACAATCCTAATTGACTCAATATCTTCTCAAACATCCATCCTACCACCCTAGGAATCAGTCAGGTAAACCTTCACTGCACCTTGATTGGTGATCATCTTCCAGGATTCTATAGACTCTGGAACAGTTCCTGCAGATAGGAAGGTAGCTAATGTAATTCCTGTATTTAAAAAAAGGGGGGTAGAGAGAAAACAGTAAACTATAGACCTGTCAGCCTGTCGTCGCGAGTGGGGAAACATCCGGAATCCATTATCAAAGATTTTATAGCAGAGCACTTCGAAAAAAGTGGCAGGAGTGGACAGAGTCAGCATGGATTAATGAAGGGGAAATCACGCTTGACAAATCTACTCTAATTCTTTAAGGATGCAACTAGTAGAGTTGATGAGGGGGAACCATTGGATATCGTTTATTTGGACTTTGAGAACGTTTTTGACAGAGTCTCACATAAGAGAGTAGCGTGTAAAATTGAAGGACATGGGATTAGGGATAGTGTATGGAGATGGATAGAAAACTGGATGGATAGGAAACAAAGAGTAGGAATCAATGGGTCTTTTTCAAATTGGCAGGCGCTGGTTTAGCTCACTCGGCTAAATCACTGGCTTTTAAAGCAGACCAAGCAGGCCAGCAGCACGGTTCGATTCCCGTACCAGACCGGAATGTGGCGACTAGGGGCTTTTCACAGTAACTTCATTGAAGCCTACTCGTGACAATAAGCGATTTTCATTTTCATTAGTGGGGTATCGCAGGGATTGGTGTTGGGCCCCCAGCTATTCACAATATATATTAATGATTTAGATGAGGGAACAAAATGCAACATTTCCAAATTTACAGACGACACAAAGCTGGGTGGAGGGTGAGCTGTCAGGAGGATGCAGAGATTCTTCAGTGTGATTTGGACAAGGTGAGTGAGTGGGCAAATGAATGCCAGAGGCAGTATAATTTGGATAAATGCAAGGTTATCCACTTTGGTAGCAAAAAGAGGAAGGCAGACTATTATCTGAATGGTCATAGATTAGGAGAGGGGATAAAAGCAAATTACTGTGGGTGCGGGAATCTGAAACGAAAGAGAACGTGCTGGAAAATCTCAGCAGGTCTGGCAGCATCTGTAGGGAGAGAAAAGAGCTAACGTTTCGAGTCCGATGACTCTTTGTCAAAGCTAACAGGCAGAGAAAGTGGGAAATATTTATACTGTGGAGTGAGAATAAAAGATGAATCATAGCCACAGAAACCCAGGGAAACGGAGTGCTAATGGCCACAGAAACCAAGGGGAAAGAGTGCTAATGGCAGTCCCCAGAGAGAACAAAAGATGTGAAAGGTCAAACTGCAGGGAAACTATCAGAGGATGAACTGTAGATTGGGGGGGGGGGAAGCACAGAGGAGAAAGGTGGATAAGTTTGGGGGGGGGGGGGGATGTGCTACGAGACCTGCGAGTCCTTGTACACCAGTCGCTGACGGCAAGCATGCAGGTACAGCAGGCAGCAAAGAAGGCAAATGGTATGCTGACCTTCATTGCGAGAGGATATGAGTAAAGGAACAGGGATGTCCTGCTGCAATTATATGGGGCCTTGATGCGGGCACACCTGGAATAGTGGGCTCCGTCTCTGAGGAAGGATGTTCTTGCTATAGGAGGGAGTGCAGGGAAGGTTTACCTGACCGATTCCTAGGGTAGCAGGATGGATGTACGAGAAGATATTGAGTTAATTAGGATTGTATTCGCTGGAATACAAATTAAAGGGGAGGGGGGAGATCTCATAGAAACCCATAAAACTCTAACAGGGTTAGATGCAATCAGGATGTTTCTGATAGTCGGGTGTCCAGAACCAGGGGTCACAGTCTGAGAATACAGGGCAGACCATTTAGGAGAGTTGAGGAGAAATTTCTTCACCCAATGAGTGACCGACCTGTGGAACTCATTACCACAGAACGTAGTTGAGGGCGAAACATTGTAGGTTTTCAAGAAGGGGGGGGGGGGCAGGATTAGGGTACCGAGTTGGATAATCAGCCATGATCGTAATGAATGGTGGAGCAGACCCGAAGGGCTGAATGGTCTCCTGCTGCTCCTATTTTCTATGTTTGGACACTGTCTGTGTATTTAAAAAAATAACGATTATGTCAATCGCATGAATGCGAATTCACGAGCTCTGCAACATTCTTTGCACGTTTAATAGGATGTCGCAACTAGGGAACTGTATCAGCAGAGGATTAATCACACTGCAATCCAGCACAGCTGCGCCTGGGTTTCCACCTGTACATATCTAAATTGAGGATAAGAGCACAGATCAGCCCTTTAATATGCCAGCTATCTTTAATTATTAAATAGCATAATCCAGGCAAAGTCCATTTTCATAGGTCACCTGTTGCTGTTGTTTGAATTACAATGGGATACATTTTCATCTCTTTGCCAGTTTGAACATAAGAAGCAAATGTAAATGCACCGCATGCTCTATATTCTGAGCTTTTAGTTACATTAGAAAATCCAAAATTAATATTTCTGACCCCTTTACAACATTGAAAAGTCCAGTTCAGAGGGCAAAAGGGAAGGCTCCCTGGTGAAAATGAACACGATGACTGGTCAATACCCCCTGTCACCTTCCTTTTTAAAAAATAAATAAATTGAGAGTAGCCAATTATTTTTCTTTTCCAATTAAGGGGTAATTTAGTGTGGCCAATCCACCTAACCAGCACATCTTTGGGTTGTGGGGGTGAAACCCACGCAGATATGGGGAGAATGTACAAACTCCACACGGACGGTGACCCAGTGCTGGGATTCGAACCCGGGTCCTCAGCACAGCAGTCCCAGTGCTAACCACTGTGCCACATGCCACCCACCCTGTCACCTTCTTAGAAAGCTTATTTCCATAAGCAAGTTTGTATGCTGGATTATCAATCACAGGCATCAGATCTCTTCCACATGGACATATAGGAAACAATTCGTGTCAAGCCAAATCAAAGATCCTGGCCGGGATTCACCGATATCGTGGCCAAGTGTTGACGCCTGCGTCAAAACCGGTGCAAGCGACGCCGGCGTCAATGGGCCTCCAGGCTCAGGCATTCTCCTCTTCTTCGGGGGCTAGAATGGTGCTGGAGTGCTGTGCGATGCTCCGGCGCTGAAAGCCGGCCCTATACGGCTTGCGCGGGTCCGCGCATGTGCGTCACAGCTGACTCTGTGCCGACCCGCGGGTGACAAGGCGGAGCCCGACGCGGAGGAACATAGGCCTCCCCGGAATCCCGCGGGCACAATTGGCGCATGAGTCTCCGATCACCGGAGAATCGGCGGCCCAACGTCGGAGCGGCGTGGCGGGATTCTCACGCCCCCCGGCATTCCTCCGACCCGGGCTCGGAGAATCCTGGCCCCTGGGCTAAATGGAGGCCGCACAAAAACTATGGAGAAGGACCAACAGAGTCTGTTGCCACCATTGCAGCAATACAGCCACTGTTCCCTTGGCCTTTCTCTGGGTCGCGGTAGCACCAACACTCGACACTATTGCACACCCCTCCCCCAACACTAACCCTCCCCCATAACGGAGTCAGACACAATTAAGGATGTAAAAAGATCCTGTTCCTAGCATAGGACCCTGATTTTAAAAAAGACTTCCAATTATAAAGCACCTTTCACACCCTCATCTTAAAGCACTTCCCAGCGAGTGATTAAGTGGGTGGAGCATTGGCCCTGTATTCTCTGTCCAGTACCAGTTGATGGTGCAGTCGAATGGGATGACACAGGTTTACCTGTTTATTTTTCAGGGTTCAGGGGGAAGCTATGTGACGTTCAACATGACCACAAACACCTCAGCATGGCCACAGATGTGTGAATTATTACAACTCCGAGCTCTCGCCTTGCTGTAGCAAGGACTTGTCTGCGCATAGTAACAGCAAGTGTACAGCAAGGTTTCAACAGACAGGAATGTTGGCAGCCGATTGATGATCGGTTGACACCAAAAGGAATTGGTCCAGCTGAAGAAAATTGGTTCAGCTAATGCAAAGAAGCTCCAACGGCACATGGGACAATCTAAGTGGACAAGGAGACGACAGTTGAGGGAACGGGTAAAGGGCAAAAAACGGTGCGAGAGACCAGAAGACAATAAAGCATAGGAGCAGAATTAGGCTCATAGGGGCTGCTCCTCCATTCAATCATGGCCGATATGTTTCTCATCTCCATTCTCTGCCTTCTCCCTTAACACCTGATCCCCTTATTAATCTATCTCTGTCTTAAAGACACTCAGTGATTCTGCCTCCACAGCCTTCTGCGGCGAAGAGTTCCACAGATTCATCACCCTCAGGCTGAAGAAATTCCTCCTCATCTCTGTTTTAAAGGATCGTCCCTTTAGTCTGTGATTGTGTCCTCTGGTTCTAGTTTTTCCTACTGGTGGAAACATCCTCTCCATGTCCACTCTATTCAGGCCTCGCACTATCCTGCAAGTTTCAATAAGATCCCCCCTCATCCTTCGAAACTCCAACAAGTACAGACACAGAGTCCTCAACCATTCCTCATACGACAAGCTCTTCATTCCAGGGATCATTCTTGTGAACCTCCTCTGGACCCTTTCCAAGGCCAGCACATCCTTCCTTAGATATGGGGCCCAAAACTGCTCACAATATTTCAAATGGGGACTGAGCAGAGCCTTATACAGTGTCAGAAATACACCCCGTCTCTTGTATTCTAGCCCTCTTGACATGAATGCTAACACTGTATTTGCCTTCCTAACAGCCGACTGAACCTGCATGTTAACCTTAAGAGAATCTGGAGAGGTCTGCTGATAACTACCGCCAGCTGGGTCCGACAACTGATCGAACTCAGTTCTCATTATAATCAACCCCACTTACAACAGATTCACTCAGAGCAGACAATCATTCCTTTTTGGAAAAAAGTAAATTGACAAACCATCAGGAAGTATTTCAGTGCAACACCTGATCTCTTGGGTGGGCACTTATTTTGCTTTAGTAAGGCAGCAAAATTAGTTCCTGACACCTGCAGTTTATATTTAAAATGGTTTCTCAAAGTACTAAATCCCATATGTACACAATCTTGGTGTGTAATTGTGTGTTAGATAAGGTGGTTAAGAAAGCCTCTATCTCAGGGGTGGGCAAACTACGGCCCGCGGGCCGCATGCGGCCCGCCAAAGGTCTTTATGCGGCACATCTTTTTTTAATAAGGTTAATGGGGGGGCTGTTGGGTTACTGGTATAGGGTGGATACGTTGACTTGAGTAGGGTGATCATTGCTCAGCACAACATGTGTTTTATGTGAAGTTTCTACTTTAAAATATTAATTAATAAAAATTAATTGCTTTTTTTTTTCTTTAAACTGAGTTACTTTGTTTTTCAAATAAATGTGTTTCATGTAAAGTTTCTACTTTAAAATATTAATTAATAAAAATTAATTGCTTTTTTTTACTTTAAAAACCTTTTATTTTGGCTATTTTAAATATTAATTATTTTACTTAATATACTATGCGGCCCTTTAAAATTGTGAATTTCTGAATGTGGCCCTTGCACGGAAAAGTTTGCCCACCCCTGCTCTATCTGCTCTGTGGTGTTCAGAAATCTGTGAACCTGCACACCAAGGTCCCCCCGATCCGCTGTGCTTCCTTGGGTCCGACCATTTACTGTATATTGCCTTGCCTGGTTAGTCCTCCCGAAATGCATTACCTCACATTTTTCATGGTTAAATTCCATTTGCCACTCTTCTGCCCATCTAACCAGCCCATATATATCCTCCTGTAATCAAACAGCCTGTATATATCCTCTTGCACATTGTTCCTTACTATTTACCACACCACCAATTTTTGTGTCATCTGCAAACTTATTTATCATACCTCCTACATTCGTTGATTTGATTTGTCACATGTACTGAAATACAGTGAAAGGTATTTTTCTGCGGCTGAGGGAGCGTACAAGTATGTACATAGTAGACGTACAGAATAATCAGAGTGCATTGACAAATGGGACATCGACAAACAGTAATTGGTTACAGTACGGAACAAGGCCCAAACAAAGCAACTACATAAGCTAGAGCAGCAGAGGGCAAATGAATAGTGTTCTTACAGGAAACAGATCAGTCTGAGGAGACATTGTTGAGGAGTCTTGTAGCTGTGGGGAAGAAGCTGTTCCTATGTCTGGAAGTGCGGGTCTTCAGACTTCTGTATCTTCTGCCTGGTGGAATGGTCTGGAAGAAGGCAATGTCTGGGTGTGAGGGGTCTCTGACAATGCTGTCTGCCTTCCTGAGGCAGCGGGAGGTGTATACAGAATCAATGTGAGGGTGGCAAGTTTGTGTGATGCGTTGGGCTGAGCTCACCACACTCTGCAGTTTCTTGCGATCTTGGACCAAACAGTTGCCATACCAGCCTGTGATGCAGCCAGATAGGATGCTCTCTATGACACATCTGTAGAAGTTTGTGAGGATTGATGCAGACATGCCGAATTTCTTTAGATTCCATAGGAAGTAGAGACTTTGTTGGGCTTTCTTGACTGTTGCATAAATGTGAGTGGACCAGGACAGACTGTTGGTAATGGTGATCCCCAGGAATTTAAAGCTATCGACCATCTCCACTTTGGAGCCATTGATGCATTGGGAGTGTGCGTCATGCTATGCTTCCTGAAGTCAATGATCAGTTCCTTGGTCTTTTCGACATTTAGGGAGAAGTTGTTTTCGGTACACCATGCAACCAAGGGATTTATCTCCCTCCCCCCGTAGTCTGATTTGTCGTTATTTGAGATACGGCCCATCACAGTCATATCATCCGCAAACTTATAAATCGAGTTGGAGTTAAAACTTGCCACACAGTCATGCGTGTATAGGGAGTACAGTAGAGGACAGAGCACACACCCTTGCGGGGCCCCGGTGTCGAGGACTATTCCATCCACATCAGTAATGTAGACACATCCAGGACACATTGAGGACACATTCAGATCAGTAGACTACAATCAACAAGGGATTCAGCACCGATCCCTATGGACACCACTGGACACAGGCTTCCAGTCACAAAAACAACCTTCAACCATCATCCTCTGCCTCCTCCTGCTAAGCCAGTTTTGGATCCAATTTGCCAAATTGCCCTGGATCCCATGGGCTCTCTGAAAGCATCAGGCAGGAATCAATCACTGACTGTTGTCAGGCAGAACACTGTCCCTAGCTACCGGTTGCCAGTTAACCAATTGAACCACGTCCCAATGATTCCTAAGGTCCACTCCATTCCAAAATACAAAATCTGGGAACACAGTGTCCTGGCAAGCAGGCTATTTCAATTGAATCTTCTGCTTAAAGGCAAATCCCGATTATGGGTCCACAGATCAAAAATAATAAAAGAAATGGGGACAAAGGAAATACAGAGGAAGGACTCTTACACCAGCCTGTGCAGTTCACTACAGTGCAGTTATGTCTTTACTCACTAACTAAACTGTTGGAGAAGCTATTCATCTTATTTTGTGAAACAAAACTGTTTAAAAGGTGGAATCTTTCTTAATGGAATATTTCTCAGCATGCACAATCATTCTGTAATAACGTCATAACATGCCCAATATGCCCGACAAGACATATTGCCTTACATTCAAGATGCAGTAGTGTTACAGTGCCAGGTTAGTAACAGCTTGGCCCAATAATACAGAACAGGAGTTCAGGTCGCACCTTGGCCGTTTGAGAATTCAAGTTCAGTCTGAAAATAAAAAAGCTGCCACCAGTAAAAGCGACCATGAAATTCTTCTTTTCCCGTAAAAAGCCAGCTGGCTCTGGAATGCCCTTTTGGGAAAGAATCCTGCTGGTCGACGTCATTCCGGTTCCACACTAAAGTGGTTGACTCTTAACTGTTGTCATGGACACGGTTCATGTATTTTCAAAATGTTGCAATATGTGAGGTTAGTGTGTTTCCGAGTGATTCCCGTACCAGCCTCCCCGGACAGGCGCCGGAATGTGGCGACTAGGGGCTTTTCACAGTAACTTCATTGAAGCCTACTCGTGACAATAAGCGATTTTCATTTCATTTTTTCATTTCATTTGTCCTAGTTAAACTAATTTCCAGCAACAAGCTTTTGTGAATTTAAAACTAGATTATTTAGAAGCACACACTAGCGCCAGAGGCTTAAACATAATAATAATCATCTTTATTATTGTCACAAGTAGGCTTGCATTAACACTGCAATGAAGTTACTGTGAATATCTCCGAGTCACTACACTCCGGCGCCTGTTCGGGTACACGGAGGGAGAATTCAGAATGCCCAATTCACCTAACAAGTGTGTCTTTCAGGACTTGTGGGAGGAAACCCACGCAGACAAAAGGAGAATGTGTAGGCTCCATAGGCAATGACCCAAGCCGGGAATTGAACCATGGTCCCTGTTTTGCACACATGATCACACACAAAAAGATTACATACAGATAAAGAAAAAAAAACATTATAACCTGGAGTAATTTTAGGCTCTATGTTTTTTCGCAACATAGGAGTTAGGATAGGAGGCCATTTGGCCCTTCTAGCCTGTTCTACCATTCAATGAGATTGTGGTCTCAATTCCACTTGTTTGTCTGCTCCCTGTAACCCTTGACTCCCTAGTTTTTCAACAAAAAAAATCTGTCTACGGCTGCTTTGAATAAATTCAATGACCACTTCTTTCCGGGAAACAGAGTCCCACAAACTAACCTTCTGGATGAATTGATGTTTTAACTGGAGAGTCAGCCACATAAAAGCAGAAGATTCTCAGAAAACCGCAAGGCTTCTTCTCACCTCACACCGCCAAGGACTTGGGATCAAATCGGTCCTTGGGCGATTGCCTGTGCTTCCTCTAGTTGCTCCAGTTTCCACCCAGTCCAAAGAGGTGCAGATTAGGTTGATGGGCCCTGTTAAATTGCTCCTTAGTGCCAAAAAGGTTTAGCTGGTGTTACATGGATAGGGCAACGATGTGGGCAAAGGTCCTTCTGAAGGTTGGTGCAGATTCGATGCCAAATGGCCTCCTTCTGCACTGTAGGATTACTAATATTTTATGATGTGCAACGATTCTTCATACAGCCAACGAGGATGTAGGGTAAGATTTTTACGCCACGTTCAGGCACGCACCAAACACACCTTCCCCCAACTCCAAGTATACCAGAGGCACCAATGACATTGCTTTCTCGAACATAAGACCTGCCTGTACCTTTGCAGGAGCCAGTCAACAATTCTTTAACCCCAAAATTAAAAAAAATACAGGAAGAGTTTGCGAAGACTTTAGTTCCCAAAGGATATTTTACACATAACCACAAGACACCACAAATCTCCAAAATCTTGTACATTACACAGTGATCATTATTCCACATACAGAGAAGACCAGCAAATATTAATATAACTGTTTCAGATTGTAATCATTGTGGTCATGCCTCTCTTCATACAGACAATGACAGGATAAAAAGATACCTCAAAGAGCAGGAGATCTGAGGATAACAGGATATATTTATGTGCTCATGGTTCGATGATGCACAACCCCCTCCATAAGACAAAGTTACACATTCAAAACCTAGCTCAGTCTCCCAAGACCTGCAGGCAATGAAAGGACACCCCAAGCGAAAGGGAACAACATGATACCGCCCTCAGTACAAGACATGGCTTGGTGGTGTGCACTCCCGTAAACCAAGGATAACAACACCATGCCAAGGCTCTGTACACAACAGAACTCACTTCTCGGCCAGCCAAATCAGAGGCACCGCTCGGGCCCTGCCAACACTGGGAGCCTTGAACCATCCTCCACAGAGGAAATCCCACCAACAAGAAGAATTGTCACCCATCAGGGGGTGACCTGGGAAGGATACAACTCCCCCTGAAAACCCCAGACACAGTCACGTTAAAGGAAACCCTGTAAAACTAAATATAACAAATCGGAGCCGTATCAACGCCTCCCGTAACCAGAAAAAGAAAGAAAATCCCAGAGAGTGGGAAGCATTAGGATTAATCAATAAACAAAGAACAAAGTTTAGCAGCATACACCTTCGTAAATGACACCTCCGTAAAAGGACAGAACAGCGCAGCCTCATAGCAGGACACTGTTTCCCAGGGGAGACGAAGCTCAGGGAGGACAGTCTGGGAATTCCTATCCAAATGCATTGGAGGGCACCTTACTCCTCCATCAGGCTAACCTCCAACTAGGAGCCCCCAAAGGGGGACATCCCGGGAAAGGGTAACTTACTCCACCACCCAACATACCCTCCACCCAACCCAGGTAAACAGAGTTACTACTGCCCTAACCCTCTACCCAACCCAGATAAAGTTACTACTGCCCTAACCCTCTACCCAACCCAGATAAACAGTTACTACTGCCCTAACCCTTCACCCAACCCAGATAAACAGTTACTACTGCCCTAACCCTCCACCCAACCCAGATAAACAATTACTACTGCCCTAACCCTTCACCCAACCCAGATAAACAGTTACTACTGCCCTAACCCTCCACCCAACCCAGATAAACAGTTACTACTGCCCTAACCCTTCACCCAACCCAGATAAACAGTTACTACTGCCCTAACCCTCCACCCAACCCAGATAAACAGTTACTACTGCCCTAACTCTTCACCCAACCCAGATAAACAATTACTACTGCCCTAACCCTTCACCCAACCCAGATAAACAATTACTACTGCCCTAACCTACTCAATTAAGTGAGCACTGCAGCTACCCACACAGCCAAGTCAATATGGAAGACCAACCTAGGAACGGTTAGATATCAGAGGATTTTGCCTAAAATACCCGGGCGTACACCAGTACAGCCCATCCCTACTCCAACACACCAGAGGCGCCAGCCACAGAAGAGAAAAAAAGAAACCCAACCTTCTCCAGGATACATAGTCTGTCCGTACATTTACGAGAGTTAAGCAAGGATTCCATAATCCCAAATAACCAAAGTACAAAAGAAAAACGTGACACGATTACCTCGAACGGAAGGTTTCCTCACCCACAATGAAGACCCCTAAGACCATACCAACCGCCTCTACATCAAACCATCTACCTGCCACCCTGCTGTGGTGCTTGTTAGGATACTGGACCAGACCCCAACATTTGTTCGGATACCAGACGAGAACCCCCAAACAATTTTCTATTTGCAATACTGAGAGGAAAGGATACTTCATGGAGTGATTCCATTGACAAGTAGGGATCTTTTGGGTCGAATCAAACTTGATTTTTAACACATTATCACAGAAAGAGCTCTGCAATTCACAGTTGAACAGTTCTCAAAAATAAAAGGGAGAACTTTTAACTTATGCTCTTCACCTTCAATATAAATATTCCAACCAAACAATCCCAATACAGTTCAAATGCCACTTATATAAAGTTGTTAAAAGAAGTTTACTTGTGGTCCTCTGTGTAGGGATTTTTTAAAGAGAAAGAGACCCTTTTCTGAGCAGATCCAGTACAATTCGGTCTTTTCTGATCGTTCTGCTCAATGTAACAGCATTTGGCAAAACTGCAACCTACAGACAGACCTGGTTCCTCCCATTAATTACTTAATCTGCATCACGCGATGTCCCATCACCTGCTTAGCTAGCGCTAAATACAATTCCCCAAATTATCTATACCCCAGGGAATCTACTGCAATAAAAATAATGTTGCAGTAGCCATCCAACAAGTCACAGAATCACAGAGTAATACAGTGCAAAAGAGGCCCTTCGACCCAGAGTCTGCACCAACGCATGAACACCCGATGTGCCTACCTAACCCCATTTCCCAGCACTAGGCCAATAGCTTTGAATGTTATGAGTCTAAGTGGTTAAAAATCAATAATTACCTCACCTTTTACAACACCTCAATTACAGCTTTAGCAGACACACTGCCCGTACGTATTTTAAACCAGGGTTTTTAATAACATTACTGCCACAAATATGAAATATAATGTACTATTTCTACATTCATCACAGCGTTACTCAGCTCGGTGAACAAATTGAAGGGTAACTAAAAAAGAAAAATTCCTCATTCCAAAAACAAGGATTATAGCACATAAAAAGCAAAACTGGGTAAAAACTGCACAACCCTCATGTCATATTACAAACTCAGCATGATTTTCACCATACAGCAGGATAACAGGCAGCCAACGCCTCTGTGATTATTTCATACACCCTTGTCAGGATAAAACGCATTAACACAAAATCATTAATACAATTACAAGGGGACAAAGTTCACGATTATTGATGAACTGCGGGCAATAGCCCAGCCCACGGAAAGGCCAAAGCCATGATAGGATCATCGAGCAACATCCAGGATCCGTCCGGAGTTTCACCGAAGCCCCTGCACCTCAGTCATGTCGTCATCCTGAAGCCCCGGTGGTGGGAAACAGAGGTGCCATTGTGTCTGGTCGGCTCCAACCCTTCTCGGTGAACCTCGAGGACAGGACAACGCAAGACTAGTGGTCAGAATCCTCGACCAAATACAGTGAGATCCACTGAACTCAAACGACCAGCCTTAAAATCGAGATTGTGAAAGCATGGCAGCAGGTTCTCGTATTCGGCCAGTAATTTGACTCCAGCATCCCTTGGAAGACTAGGTACAGTGAACTCCCTTGTCTACCACCATCTCCCTGAATCGACCAGGATGGTCGACATACCATGCGGCATCAGGAATTCCCAATACCCAACGGTAGACCTCCACCGAGGAAACTGCTCTGTTGACCAACAGGATTCTTTTCCTCGCTTTATCCACTCTCTTTAGGATATCTCTCAGTTCATCAATATGAGCACCAAAAGCACGTGCCAGGAAGCAGAGATCGTTGTCCACAACTTCACTCACAATGGCAGTCATCATCCCGAGATCAATAGCATCACCAAAGCGCAGGCCCGTTCACCATCAAAACCGCCACCGAGAACCAGGCCTCACCCCGGCTGCTTCAATCAAACAAGGATTTTCTTGATGTAACTATTCCCATCGCCAAAATCTAGTCAGGATCGTCAAAATCTAGCCAGGGTCTTACAGGAACATACACGTCAGGATCAAATAATTCTGGGTTGTGAATCAAGATTTTTTTTAAAGGATTAAAAGATGCGTAGCACAAGCAGCTACCACTCCAGTGTTCATATCACAAGACCAACCCCTCTTGCCCACTTTTTAAAAGACTATAGCTGTAAAGTTTTAATATCTTCATGCCTGTTCTAGGCGTGATACTGCTCTCTAAACCACAATAAATAATAAAACCGTGCTGAACATCTACCAGTCACCGCCTAGAAAGGAGAAGGTCAGAATGCAAAGAAACGGCATCACCTCCAAGTCAAACACCGTCCTGGCTTGGGCATATATCACTAATTTCTTCATTTGTTTACGGGGTGTTGACATCATTGGCTTGGCCAACATCTATTGCCCATCCCCAATTGCACTTGAGAACACGGTGGTACACTGTTGTTTGGCGCTGCTTCAGCCCATATGGTCCAGCTACACCCACAGTGCTGCTTGGGAGGAAGGCCCAGAATTTTGACCCAATGACAGTGAAGGGCTGGCAAATGATTCAAAGTCAGGATAACATGTGGTTTGATGGGGAGCGTGGAGGCGGTGGTGCTCTCCCACGTGTGGTACCCATGTCCTTCTTGATAGTAAAGGTCATAGGATTTGGAAGGTGCTAGCCAGGAAGTCTTGATAGGTCACCGCAGTGAATCTTGAAGATGGTACATATCGCTGCCACTGTGCACCAGCGAAGGGAGGGGATGTTTAAGGTCCTGAATGAGTGTTTAGAGTTTTTTTTTGTCCTGCAAAGTGTCGGTCTTTGGAGTGTTGTTGGGCCACACTCATCCAGGCAAGTGAAGAGTATTCCATCACACACCTGACCTCCGCTTTGTCGATGGTAGACAGGTTTTGAAGAGTCAGGAGCTGCGTCACCCTGCAACCCCTTCAGCAAAGTCCTATCGCTAAGGAGAATAGCCTCCAACAATTGCCACTATCTCCCTTTCCGCAAGGTATGACTCCAATCAATGTAGTGCATATTTGGATCAAGGCATCAATGAGACAGAGTCGAGTGTTCCAGGCGGAACCCAAACCAACATCAGTGAATATGTACAATCTGACAGCAATGTCAACACCAGCTTCCATCACTTTGCTGATGATAAAGAGTAGATTGGCGTGGCTGAGGTGTCTGGTTGTTGGGTCTGCGAACCCCTTTGCAGCAGTATCAGTTCCTCATTTACTCCCTGAATCAATAGTTTGTTTGGTTGAGCAAACAAGAAATACAAGCGGAAACAATACTTGATATTTAAAGGATGCATGACAGAAGGAATTCACGGAGTGAAGGACTTTGAGGCTTCTGGTGTATTACGGTGCAATGAGGCAGCACAATGGTTAGCACTACTGCCTCACGACGCTGAGGTCCCAGGTTCGATCCCCGTGTTTGCGTGGGTTTCGCCCCCACAACCCAAAGGATGTGCAGGGTAGGTGGATTGGCCACGCTAAAGTGCCCCTTAATTGTGAAAAATGAATTGGGTATGGTAATTTTTTTATTTTTTTTTAAGTATTACGATGCAATATAAATGAAAGTATTATTTAATACTGCATTCTGGGCATGACTTTGTACTTCAGCTGTTAGTGTTGAGGCAATTTTCCTTTCTTGCCAGCTTCCTTCACTGTAATGGTGCCAGCAATCCAATCTGAACACATGATTTAACGTCCTACTCAAAGAAAACAAAGCTACTATTCAGAATAACTTGTTTTGGTCACTGCTCAGAGGAGATTCTCGGCAGATGCACAGCTAGAAGAACACAAATAAATTGTCGCCTAAAACCAGATGCAAACACAAAGACTTTTTTTCATAACAGTCGCAAAAAGAAACTCGAACTAAATATATTCTAGATGTGGATTTTGACATTCCTTTATTATCTCTGTTGAGGCTCTCCTCTCAGGCTCCGAACCATTTCCTGCAGTTGCAAACTCAGAATTTATCACTCCTGTCAGTCGTTTGGGTAGTGGCGTAATATAAAACGGGTTAATCTTGCTGTGGTTTCTGACCTGCCATTTTACAGGCTGTAAAACAATACAGTGAGGCCGGCTGGTGTACAGCCTGTCAGCGAGACAAGACTGGATGTTGATGGAATGATTCTCTTGTGTGTTAAACTCCCAACTGTTTAAGTGTCAAAACCCCTCAATCATGGCACACTGCAGGGGTTTACTGCACCCGGGCCAGAAAACACTGTCGCAGCAAGTTCACAAGATACAACTTTGCTCGCTTGGTTTAGAAAGTGCTCCCCTTCGGCACAAAGGAGTGGCACAACAATCAGAGCTGCTCCTGAGCTGGGCGTGCCATCAGGGAGGAACAAGTAGCTTGTTGCTTTGCTGTGCAAAGCATCTCCAACTCAATAGAAACAGCTTTGATGGCAACAGATAAAACTGATCAAAGAATGTGCTTTGAATCCTGGATAGAAAACAAATGAGGACCTGGGTGAGGGATGTGCACTTCCCAGTCTAGCCAAGTTATCAACCCTTACAATAAACGGCCAGTGCGGAAAGTGTGAAATGTAGGCAAACCAGACTTCAGGCACAGGCCCTGTATTGTCACTAAAGTGGACTAGAGCTTTACCAACTACCTACAGACATATTTAACTTTTTACGGTAGGCCTGTTCTTTTTATAAAAAATACAAGTAAAGGCTCTGATGCTGTAAAGTGACCACTTTTTGGAAGGTTTCTATATGGATTACACTGACGGACCTGGCCCGAGAACATGGGATGTCACATCTGGGTAGGTATCAAGGCCCACTTCGAATAGGGACACTTGAAAGAACAAATACGGGAAATGCAAAGGCTGGGCTTTAGCCTCCCGTGTTTGTGGAGACAATGGGCTGTTTCCCGCGTCTGAGCAGAGATTTTCAAACACCATCCCCTGTTGATTTGTATCTCTGAATGCATTAAAAACAAAGTTCTGAGATGAAAGCAAAACGAAACGGGACGTGGATGCAACACATGCCTATTTCCCTCTCCCGGGAGTGAAGAGAAAACGTCTTGGGTGACAGAAGCACGGAAACAACAGCAGTCTCCCCTGCAGAACAGGCAGGCAATTGCTCTCTCCCTCTCGAGGCAAAGAGAAAGAAACAGGACAGCATGTTCAGTTAAATGTCCAGAGGAACATCTCTCCATCTGGGGACAAGCCAACATGCATCTCTCCAAAAAAACAACAAGGACAGAACCAAAGGTCTACCAGAACCATCCAACTTCATGGCCAATGTATCACCATCAATGCCACACAGACAAGCCAAGGACTGATGTTCAATATTCTTTTTAAATTTTTATTTGGACTCTTACCTTTCTCATTTCTGATTTGTGTGTGTCACACCTTTATTACTTTTTCCTAGGATTTTTAGTAACTATTAAACTTGCTCATTGACGCTAGTTAAACTGGCTCTTCATATAAAGTAATTACGTTTGGATTGGGAAAAGGTATCAATGGAGAAAGAGAGCGGGTTGAATAAAAAGGGCAATCAGTTCATTCCTCCTCGTAACACTATCAAAGTTGATAAGACCTTTTCATCCACAGGCTCACAATTATAGTTAGTGTTAATGAGGAGCTCTGTTTAATGGGATATTGATAAGAACAGGAGTGGGCTGAAATGTGGCAGATGGAGTTTAGTGTCAAAATGAGGTAATGCAATTTGTAAAAAAAGAAATGGGAGTAGGCTCACTGTTGTGGAAGAAGGGGGATTTAGGAGTACATGCTTACAGGACGTTAACTGTAACATTTCAGGTTGATAAAGGTTAATGGAATGAGAGCAGAGAACCGTACAGCACAGGAACCGGCCCTTCATCCCTCCAAGCCTGCGCCAATCATGATGAGCGCCACGCTGACACAATGGGTGGCACGGTGGTTAGCACTGCTGCCTCACAACTCCAGGATCCCCGTTTAAATTCCGGCCTCGGGTGATGGGTCTGTATGGAGTTCGCACTTTCTGCGTGGGTTTCCTCCGGGTGCTGCGGTTTCCTCCCACAGTCCAAAGTTGTGCAGGTTAGGCATATTGGCCATTCTAAATCATTCGCACATCTCCTCTAAACATTGCGTCTGACTACCCACTCTGTCCGTGCCACTCATAATTTTGTGACCCCCTATCAGATCGCCCCACAATCTCCGTCGTTCCAGTGAAAACAATCCGAGTTTATCCAACCTCTCCTCATAGCCTATACCCTCCAGACCAGGCAACATCCTAGTAAACCTCTTTTATACCCTCTACAAAGCATCCACATTCGTCTGGTAATGTGGCCACCAGAATTGTATGCAATATTCCAAACGTGGCCTAATTAAAGGTTCTATACAGCTGCAGGACAGCTTGGCAATTTTTATACACTCATTATTAGATGGATGAGAGAGAAAAAAGAACACAAGATCCAACATACCATATAACATCACATACCATATAACATTCTGATGTAGGAAGAGTGCTATATAACAAATCGCGTAGAGTGCCCTATAGCTATTAAAGGGACACACCTGCATCTAAACTTAGGCCCATTTTCGATGCAAATCCAGGGCTTACAGTTCAGCTTCATGGCTTTTTCCCACATTTGATCAAGTAAGCAAAGCATACGCAGGATCCAAAGCAACCAAGCTATCAGTTGTAGCCATGCTGGCCACGCAAAATGGACACTGAGCCAAACTAAAATGGAAGACAGCAGGGAAAGCCTGTTTAGTGAGAACAGACAGCCTGCTCTCAACTAATTAGCATTTTGCAAGCAGCAAACCAGTTTTCTGGCCAGGTGCAGATCTCCAAGCCAAAGGTGTTAATGGCAAAGCGCTTAACATTCTGATGAGGCGGCCCAGATCCAGGCACACACAATGGCAACATTTCCATCTCAATGTAGCACTTAATTGGTGGAGCAGACAGGATGGCACCAGAGTAACGAATATCGAAACCACCCCCCAACATCGAGGGAAGCCCCGCATTGGAGGATTTCGAAGGTAGCCGTTTGGAAACGTTCCAATCGGTACCGAAAGGTAGAGCCCGCCTAGAAGGGGGCAAGGACATTAGAGAGGGGTATAAAAGCAAATTCCCCACAGAGCCCGGTCTGTTAAACCCGTGCTCCGGCTCTGACTGACATCTTGCATCCTGACTCCAGCCGTTGAGCACCAGCCGCCGAAACCGTAAGTTCAACGCTCGCTACGCGATCCAAGCCCACTAGACTCCCAAGTACCAGAACGCTTGCTGAAGGCTGCAGTGCCAGACCAGGACGAAGGCCTCGTTCTCTGACCTTGCCTGTTCCTGTTAGATAAGTATTCTGTTCACTTAAGTTTAGTTGTAGCTTAGTCTCTTAGTGTGTGCATGAGTATTTATTATAACTGTATAATAAATATTGATCGTTTGAACTTTACTAATCGGTGTATCGTCTTTATTACTTTGAACCTGACCTTGGAATACTTGTGACGTTGCCTATACGGCAACTGGCGACTCCAGAGCTAAATAATTACATAGAACAGAGCCTAGTAGTGTTAAGCACACGTCGAACTCGGAGGCGTGTTAATACACTCCAATAAACGCGTTTTACGCCCATAGTAAAACGTGCAACATTTAGTGGCGACTTCCTGGCGGGACACGGTTGTAAGTGGAAACCCCACACCGTCCAGGACCCTGAAATTTGAATTAGAACTCCAAATTGCAGAGAAAGAAAGAGATCACAAGTATTCAAGGTGTTCAAAATAATAAGCGAAATTCGGAAGTGTGTTTAGTGCATGCGTACTAACAGGGCTGTAAGGTAAAACTGAAAGCTTTTTGTTGCGACAAACTTTCGGTAGTTTTGTTAACGGAACATAGCGTAAGCCGTACCCGTTTCTCGAAACACCACCCCAGCAACCCCCTGTTCCAAATTATACAAAGAGAGTCAGAGGAAATGGCCATGCAGGCAATGGAACGTCTGATGGATCCAGCAAAGTTTGTGGTCGCAGCGACCAGCAGCAGTAGCAGAGTAGGCCAGTGTCCCACGTGGGAGCTGGAACTCCGCAAATATTTACAAGGAAAGGGATGGCCCCTTTGGAAAGAGTTTTGTGCAAATGAGGAGACAGGTCCCGGGAGTATAGGTCATACTTGGTGGGAGAACCTCTCTCAAATACACAAAAAGAATCTAGGTAAAGCACGCAAGCCGATGGCGATTGTGTCCTGTTTGGCACAGTTGCGAGGCGCAGAGGAGGTCATCAGGACGCTCCGGACAGATTTAGAAGAGAGGAATAGGATGAGTACGGTCGATGTCAGGGACGTCGAGAAAGAAAACCTGGAATTAAAAGGGAAGTTGGCAGAGAAGGATAGAGAGGTGGATGATGCCAAGAGGGCTCACCAGTCTTGTCTAGTTCATCTGAACAGTTCCCAGACCCAGTATGAGAAAGCCTATCAGGACGTGCAACGTGCCGTTCTGATAAGACAGGAATCGGAAAAGCAGGTGGAGGCATTGCAGAGGCAATGTTCTGATCTCAAAGCAGCTTTGAGAGCACTCCATGCTGCAACGACCGAACAAAGACAAAGCACAGTTGACCACGCGAAATGCAGGAAACAGATTGCGGAATTGCAATCTCTGCTTTCGGTGCAGAATGGCTTCCAAAGCACCTTTGGAGCACAGTTAGATGGGGAAAACGCCCCAGATTGGCAGGAATTAAGCGAGACAGCGCAGCGTTATGTTCAGGGAACATGTGCGCCCGCAGCTCAGCAGAAACGACAGGCACCCCAACCCCCCACAGCTCAGATCATAACCGCACCCATGAATCCCGTAACCACGCAGAGAAAAGCCGAATCAGAAGGCGCCCCAGACATAACCTACACCACCCCTTTAACAGTAACCCAGCTAAGGGACGCTTGTGAAAAGATCACTCCGTTCCTCCCCACCGCAGACCCCCACCAGTTTTTCGCTAAAGTAAAGCAGCAGGCTACCATGTACGGCCTGGATGAGAGAGAGCAGGTTAAGCTCACCGTGCTGAGTTTAGACCAAAGTGTAGTAGCAGCCCTCCCCGACCCACAGAACGTGGCAGGAGGCAGCCTAGAGGAGATGCACACCGCCATTTTAGATGCTATTGGGTACAATAGAGGTGACCCAGTAGAAGGATTAAACAAATGCAGGCAGAAAAGATCCGAACACCCCACAGCATTCGCAGGAAGGCTGTGGATTCATTTCAGCGCAGTTTTCGGACAGTTAGATAGAGCGCATTTAACCCGTGAAAACATGGTTAAGTGGACGCGCACAATTATCTCACACGCAACAGAAGCAGGACAGAGCGCTTGCAATAGCTATGACCCCTCAGAAGAGGCCCATAACGAGAAATGGGTCCTGAAAAGATTGTCCCGCGCTTGGGAGCAATCGCTTCAGGGAAAAGGAAAAGTTAGATCCCCAGAAGAGGCTCAGGCTGCTGCAGATATCCAAGCAGTCAGAGAGCACCAGAAGCCCGCATGGGTAAATGAAGGCAAGAGCAGCCCTCAACAGAAAGGACAGGAATGCTATAACTGTGGACAGTTAGGGCATTGGGCAAAAGAGTGCAATGCACCCCAGCGATCTCAGAGAGGCCAGCAGACAGGCACTCTGAACCGCAACAAGTCAAAACCGATCCATAATGTTACAGTACAGTCAGGACCCACCAATGTGGACGAGACGGACTGACGGTGTCCGGGCTCCCCCACTTGGGTCTGTGACACACTATGGGACTCATCAGGGAGGCCCGTAGTCACAGCGAAAATCAAAGGGAAGCCCATAGAGTTACTGTGGGACACAGGAGGATCCCGCACCACCATTAACTCCACGATCACGGCACACGCAGACACGTGGCCGACCACCTCCACCATTACACTTAGCGGGTTCACCGGACACTCGCAGCAGGGACATATCACAGCACCCGTAGCGATCCAGCTAGGGAACATTAGCACAAGGCACCCCGTAGTTCTAGTAAATCTTCCCCGGACGGCAGAACACATCCTGGGGATAGATTTTATGAACGCTCATAGCTTGTCGTTCGACCCAGTGAACCAGTGTGTCTGGCGAATGGCTAGATCAGACAGAGCCCCAGCCACCCTCACAGTAGGAGACTACGCTAATCGGATTAGCGCAGTGGGAGAGTACTCATTCGACCTGACTACACTCCACACCGACAGACAAATTAAGGCCCTACTAAACAAACACAGGACAGCATTTGCAAGTCACCGTCATGACTGTGGCAGAATGACTGGACAAGTTCATGTTACCGGACAGGACCCCCGACCGCAAAAGCAATATAGATTTCCCCTCGAGGCAGAGGTGGAAATAGAAAAGGTTATAGTTAGCTTGTTGGACCAAGGTGTACTGAGAACGGTAGCCTCCACCAACAATGCCCCTATTTGGCCAGTGAGGAAGCCCGATGGATCATGGCGTCTGACCATCGATTATCGGGAACTCAACAAAGTAACCCCCGCAGTAGCCCCAACGGTAGCTACTAGTCCCGAGACCATGCTCAAGCAGGGTCTCAACGCCAAGTACTTCACGGTATTGGACATCAGTAATGGATTCTGGTCAATACCATTGGCAAAAGCGTGCCAATACAAATTCGCATTCACTTTTAAAACTCAGCAGTACACGTGGACATGCCTCCCACAAGGATTCCACAATTCCCCCTCCATTTTCCACCGACAGCTGGCAAGTGGATTAGAAAAATTTTCCCGACCCGAATGTCTGGTACAGTATGTAGACGACCTACTACTGCAGACAGACACAAAGGCAGAGCACATTTCGCTTCTGGCCGAACTCCTGGAACTCTTAACTGAAATTGGCTGTAAAGTTAACCCGAAAAAGGCCCAAATATTGGAAAGTACAGTGATGTATTTGGGATCAGTCATCACGCACGGCAAACGCGAGATCGAATTCAAAAGAATTGATTCGATTGTCAAATTGCCCCTTCCCCAGAATGTTTCAGCCCTCCGGTCGTTTTTAGGACTGGTTGGCTATTGTCGGAACCACATAGACGGATTCGCGACAAAAGCCGCCCCACTTTCAGACCTCCTTAAGAAAGGAGCCCCCTGGGAATGGCTTCCGCAGCATACAGGCGCTGTGGAAGAGTTAAAACGAGCCCTTAGTGCAGCACCCGCGCTGCTAGTCCCCGACCAACTTTCCCCGTACGCAATCGAGGTAGCTAGCACAGATCTAACCCTCTCGGCCGTGTTGCTTCAGGAACGGCACGAGCAGCTAAGACCAGTGGCTTATGCCTCCCGACTGTTAGACCCGGTAGAACAAGGATTTTCAGCCTGTGAGAGGCACCTCCTTGCTGTCTTCTGGGCAGTTCAGTATTTCTCATACATCACCGGACTCAACCCCATTACTATTCTAACCGAACACACACCCACACAGCTACTACTAGACGGTCGACTGAAGGACGGTTCAGTTAGCCAGATTAGGGCAGCTAGGTGGACCCTACTTTTACAAGGACGGGACATTACTGTAAAACGGACACGCACACACACATATTTAGCAGACAACCTCCAATACCCCGGACAGCCCCATGACTGTGAAATTGTAGCTCCCCTGCATAACACAGGACCCTTTTTAGCAAAAACACCCCCCAGGAAGATAGGGAACCCAAAACAAAGCCCCCAGCCCACAGACACGTGTGGACCCTTGAGGATTTATGTAGACGGTTCCTCCACAGTTTTAAATGGTGAGCGTATCACAGGATGCGGCATCTATGTAGAGGACGCGCAGGGGCGCGCTCTCGAAGAGATAGCTCTTAAGTTACCAGGTCACTTAGGCGCGCAGGCAGCAGAGCTAGCAGCCATAGCGTACATAGTGGACCACCCCGATTCTTTCCCCAGCCCAGCAGACATATATTCAGACAGCTTATATGTCTGCAATAGCCTAACAGATTTTCTGCCCCTGTGGAGGACACGAGGTTTTGTCTCCGCAGACGGAAAACCCCTTCCATCAGCCCCCTTACTCCAGCATATCCTAGAGAAAGCGAAGGACAGGACCTTCGGCATTATAAAAGTTCGCAGCCACCATAGGTCATCACCCCCTGGGAATGTAAAAGCCGACGCATTGGCTAAGGCAGGTTCCAGGAGAGGACACTTATGGACCCCCCCAGCTAGCGCACCAGCTAGCGCCCCTGTGAGCGCAGTACAAGTCTCACAAACAGAGGTTAAAGATCTCGTAGCAGCACAGAAACAGGACGGAGACCTCAGGGAGGTTTTCAAGGGAAACTTTGTGCCTGCGTACGAACACTTTAAACACACACTGACCACACATGAGGGTGTGATCATTAAGGACCAACTTTATGTGGTCCCGAAGCAGGACAGGAATCAGATGATTGCCTTGTTCCATGACGGACACGGGCATCAGGGAATTGATGCAACAACGAGGCACCTCAGGCAACTCTGTTGGTGGCCTAATCTCAGGAATGATGTAACGCACTACATTGAGAATTGCCTGATTTGTGCTCAGAATAACCCGGAGCGGTATTCTAAGAAAGCACAACTTCGGCATACTCGCCCAGTTAACGGCCCTTGGACAAACCTCCAGATCGATTTTATAGGTCCATTGCCCCCTTGTCGGAATGGCTATAAATACGTTCTGGTGGTCATCGACACCTTTACCAAATGGGTAGAGGCATTTCCCTCACGAACAAACACAGCTAAGACAGCTGCAAAGATCCTAACCCACCACATCTTCACGAGATGGGGTTTACCCCGAAGTATCGATTCGGACCAGGGATCTCACTTTACAGGACGGGTCATGAGGAACGTCCTGACAATATTCGGTATCAAACAAAACTTCCATATTGCGTATCATCCACAGTCCAGCGGGATTGTGGAGCGCATGAATCGGACCCTAAAAACGACCCTTAGGAAAATGGTTCAAGAGAACAATTCCACATGGGATTCAGTGCTCCCATTTGCACTTATGTTCATAAGGAACACTGTCTCCACATCTACAGGATACACACCACACACACTCATGACCGGACGCCCTATGAAAGGTACAGAATTCCTTTTAGGACTGGACATGACAAGCCCCGAAGTGACGGCCCTCACACATGAAAAGGCAGTTAAAGATCTAGTTGAGACTGTGAGGTCTGCACAGATCGCAGCCGCAGTCCAGCTAGGGAAACGCCGACAGCAACGTACTGCCTGTTTCAATAAGACCGTACACACCACAGAATTCCAGGTTGGGCAACAGGTAATGTTATCTGTTTATAACCCCAGCAGTTTTTTGGCTCCAAAATATTCCGGTCCCTACTCAATTTCGGACAAAATTAGCCCCTCCGTTTACAGGATCAAATATCCTAATGGGAAGACCGCGTGGTTCCATATAAACCAGTTAAAGGCATATGGAACACAGGCCAACCATGCTCACCATGTCCTGCTGGATGCAGCAGAACACTTCACCCCGCCCACCAGAGACACTTTTCCACCATCCCCCTCACAGACCAGTTCATCCACGGACTCGCCCACGACTCCGCCCCCAGACCACAACAGACCACGCCCCGACACGCCCACAAGCTGCCACAGCAGAGACAGCAGGACTGACACTGACTCTGAAGACAGCGACAGCACACAGCCATACAGCCCACACTGCACCAACTACGACCCCGACTCCAGTGACCCCATGGAAGTCACCTACCTCAAATATCCAGAACCACCACCCGACCCCGACTACCCCGACAACACACTCGACACTACACAATGGCACAGGGACAATTCCTACAGACTTGTCCGCAATGATGAAAGTGACCCCCGGTCACACAATTCCAAAGTTTCATGCCTGATCCACACAAGGGTGTGGGATCCGGGAGAGCAGGACGACACGGTGTCTGACTCCCGACACGGCAACCCCTTTGTGACCCTGTTCACAGAGGCAGAATCAAAGTGAGGTGTCCAGATGATGTAAGATAGGAATCGTTTGAGGGAAACGATGTCCTTTCTGATGGAACCTGCATGTATGTTTGTCTTCGTTTTATGTTTGTTTGTTTTCAGGAATGTAAATGTTTCAGTTGGAGGATGGACATCTTCTTTTCAGCTGAAAAGATTGTGACCACCTCACATACACGTTAGTTTGTCCGCAGATACTTTTGAGAACTTCGGTTTGATTGGAGATCCTTTCCAAAGTTGTAAGGCCACACGCCAAATAGCTTGTCCGCAGATATCTCAGAGAACTTCAGTGATGTCCTCAGTTGGAGCATCTTGGCTCCCTTGGTTTTTTTAGGTGCCCCTCTATTCGGCGAAATAGAGGCTGCAAGTCACGGTCAACACATTCGTACCCGTTTCTTTCCAGGTTACTCAGGCAGTGGACAAACGGCACTGAGGACCCGCCCTGTCTGAGAACCAACCCTTGGTCAGCCAAGCTCGGGTATGGCACAGCACGCCCTACCCGGGGATCCCATCCAACTCGTACCCGTCGCGGCCCATACGCAACTCATTCGGATGTTTGTTTCAAAGTTTGTTTTCATTTTACGTTAGGTAGCCCTTCGGCCACCATCCCACATGCTATTTACATCCGGGAACATTCGGATGGTAAATCAGCAAAGCCTGCGAGACGGCTCGCAGAAGGAAGGATTGTTAGGTGTATGCTGGTCTTTAAATTCGCTTTTTGAAAAAAAAATGAGGGGAGTCACAGGGTGTGACTTAGCCAGTCATTTTAAAGGGTCAATTGGGTTTTGAAAGACAGATGCACTAACAAGTAACGGTCTTAAACTGTGTATTGACAGATACTGTGCTTGATCCCAAAGGTTTCAAAGGACGAGACAGAGGTCGAAGCCAGGATTGTCAATACCGAAGGAAGAAGGAAGAGAAAGAAGAAGAACAGCAAAATGATGGAAGCCCACTTATTACTGTTTAATGTCATATGTATATGTGTGGAAACAAGACACGTTTCCCCCACAACCCCCACCGTAAATGTTTCAATTACGGCAAACCCCCAGTGCTCAGCTCTGATCAGCGAGGTTCAGACCTGGTGTACTAAATTCATGACGTGGTACTCCATGTCCTATATAATCGAATCACTGTTGGTGATCGCGATCCTCATCATACTAGTGCAGACCCTCAGGTTGAGGAAATGGAAGAGGAGAGCCTCTCGTTCCAGCACCTCACCCATCTATAGAGTTCAATCCCCCATCTTCGGATTCCACCAAACCCCTCAACCCCTCACTGATTACAACACTCTGTAAATAAAAATTCAGCCATGTATTATATTGTTCCATACTCGACTGCCGAGTTGGGAAGTGTGATGTTGTGGTGTGAATGGTTAAGATTTTAGAGTGATGAAATGTTAAGTTAAGGTTAAGGTTAATAGGGATAGGTAGAGGTTCCCAGTTGTAGTAATGCATGTCCCTTTGACATAGGGCCAAGTAGAAATGTTAGTTAAAAAATTTTTCTCTTCTTCCCATAGTTTAAGAACAGAGTAGAACAGGAACTGGCAAGAGGTCAGAACACAAGGAAGGCAAAGTACATAGGTGATCCTTCACAATAGTATGATTGTGAGGATCACAAGGAGGGAATGTAGCCATGCTGGCCACGCAAAATGGACACTGAGCCAAACTAAAATGGAAGACAGCAGGGAAAGCCTGTTTAGTGAGAACAGACAGCCTGCTCTCAACTAATTAGCATTTTGCAAGCAGCAAACCAGTTTTCTGGCCAGGTGCAGATCTCCAAGCCAAAGGTGTTAATGGCAAAGCGCTTAACATTCTGATGAGGCGGCCCAGATCCAGGCACACACAATGGCAACATTTCCATCTCAATGTAGCACTTAATTGGTGGAGCAGACAGGATGGCACCAGAGTAACGAATATCGAAACCACCCCCCAACATCGAGGGAAGCCCCGCATTGGAGGATTTCGAAGGTAGCCGTTTGGAAACGTTCCAATCGGTACCGAAAGGTAGAGCCCGCCTAGAAGGGGGCAAGGACATTAGAGAGGGGTATAAAAGCAAATTCCCCACAGAGCCCGGTCTGTTAAACCCGTGCTCCGGCTCTGACTGACATCTTGCATCCTGACTCCAGCCGTTGAGCACCAGCCGCCGAAACCGTAAGTTCAACGCTCGCTACGCGATCCAAGCCCACTAGACTCCCAAGTACCAGAACGCTTGCTGAAGGCTGCAGTGCCAGACCAGGACGAAGGCCTCGTTCTCTGACCTTGCCTGTTCCTGTTAGATAAGTATTCTGTTCACTTAAGTTTAGTTGTAGCTTAGTCTCTTAGTGTGTGCATGAGTATTTATTATAACTGTATAATAAATATTGATCGTTTGAACTTTACTAATCGGTGTATCGTCTTTATTACTTTGAACCTGACCTTGGAATACTTGTGACGTTGCCTATACGGCAACTGGCGACTCCAGAGCTAAATAATTACATAGAACAGAGCCTAGTAGTGTTAAGCACACGTCGAACTCGGAGGCGTGTTAATACACTCCAATAAACGCGTTTTACGCCCATAGTAAAACGTGCAACACAGTCCATTGAAAAGGCAACTGGAAGTTACTGTAAAATCCGCCCACTTCAACAGAACTTTAAGTGAGGCCAGCGTTTGAGACCTGCAAGAACTATCCAATCTAAGGTCATCAATAGTTTAAATGAAATAATGCCACTTGCACAAAAACCTCACCAAATTAGGCAGCATGCTTCGAGGAACGGAGAGCTGGTGCTAATGAGACCTTCTTTAAAACATGCTGACTGAGAACATTTTGAGAATAGCCTTATTTTCTTTCCCCCCCAAAGATTCTAAGAGGCCAGCCGATGATATCAGTTTGCAGGGGACCATGGGTACTGCAGCGGAGACATCTGGGGCTGAATTGCAAAACTGTGTTGAAGCCTTTCTGCTTGCTGGCTGATGAGAAATGAAACTGGATAACCAATATGCACAGCTCGGAGAATAAATGAGTGATATCAGGGCAATTACAACCCAATCAGGCCCCTGAAAACGACAGCGTGAATTTGAGATGTGTCTGCTTCAGGGAGCTGGAAAAACCAACCATGGGAACAGAAAGAGATAAGGGAACATACACACGCATGGATTTGGAGCATGACTCGGCCATTTGGTCATGTTCTGTCATGTGATGAGAAGCCTGGAGCACATGAAACCAGTCAATGTCAGGGCGGGTTTTAACTCCATGGTTTAAACATGGAGTTTAATGCTCCATTAGATTATTTACAGTACAAAAGATTTTTTACTCATCAGTGGAGACTTGTCAGTGTAATGTCCTCTCTGCTATTGGGAAAAAAGTGGCTATTAAAAGAACATCATTGCAACAGCCAATGGTAATGGTGAGCTGGTCAGTCGCTGAACAAATGACAATCAACGGGAGGTGACTTTTTAATGAGTAATTGTGTGCATAATCCACTGTTTCAAACATGTTCCTGTTCCATTTTAACTTCATTGCAGTGTTAATGTAAGCCTACTAATAAAAGATTATTATTCTGAAATTGTGGGCTTCAGCCAGTCACGGTTCACTCTTATCCCAATCTCCTGCGCACTTTACCCCAACCCTGTCAAACTCACTTGGACCCAGTGTCCCTCAGAATGTCTTTTGTCCTCCTCACGACTGGCGCACTAGGCACGACTGGCGTGTCCAGCATGCAAGTTATCTTATTGAAGCAGGAGGACAATTTTTGTACGATCCGCCTGTGCCTCAGTTTTGGTGTAGTGCTCTTTGTTCCCTCTGGATTTGTGCTTCAAATTCTACACCACAAATATAAAAACTAAGAGAGAGCATTCACCCATGATAAGATCTCAGCTGGAGACATATTGGATTCCACACTTCAAAGAGGAGACAGAGGCATTAGAGCGGGTATAATGCAGATATTAGGTAGGATGTGACATATAAATACAACAAAAGACTTGAACAACTGGATCTTTCTTGTTAGAGTAATTCAATGGTACAATAGCTGTTTTTTATAATTAAGAACAAAAATAATAGAACAGATAGAGGTGCCCAGAATGAATGGTCATAAACGCAACATTGAACGCAAGAGTGAAAGAATTACATTGGTCATTCAGAACCAGGTGAATAACCCTTAACCCCCACCTTATTTTAACCCCAGCTTCCTTTCCTTTTAGGTGTTTATCTTGCCCTTAAATTCATTCATGTTATTTGCCTCAATGACTCCTTGTGGTAGGAGTTCCACATTCTCACCATTTCCTTGGTAAAGGGTTTCTCCCCCCCGAATTCCCTATTGGACTGATTAATGTCCATGTTATATTTATGGCCTCGAGCTTTGGTCCCCCTTGCGAGTGGAAACATCTTCTCTGTATCCACACTATCTAATCCTTTCAGTCTTGAACTTCAAAGAGGTCACCTCTCAACTTTCCCATTTCCGTAGAAAACAGCCTCAGCTTCAATCCTTCCCGACAGGTATCACGTTGTAAATCTGTTTAATCACCGTCTCCAGTGCCTCAAAATTCATTTTCTAATGCGAAGGTTAGAATTGTGCACAGTGCCTGTGTGATCTAAACAAGGTTCCATAGAAGTTCAAATGTAGATTCTCTACCTTTCAGTGATATCCCTGTTGAAGTGAACCACAGTTGCGTTTGTGTTTTTTTTAAATAGCCTCTTTACTCCACATCACTCCTTTTAGTGATTTGAAAATGTGCACCCCCGAGATCCCTTTGCTCCTTTACCGCACAAGACTTTCATTATCCAAGGTGTGTTGTGATTCATTATTCTTTCTACCAAAGCATACCACCGCACCGTTAGCGAGACTGAAATTAATTTGCCAATTAAAACCATCCTGAAAGTTTATTAATAACATTTATTTCACCACAGTCTAATCTATCGCCCAATTTGGAGTCAACTGCAACCTTTGGAATTGTGTTTAATGTTTAAAATTTCCTCGGAAATGGCCCAGCCAGCTACTCAGTTCAAGGGCAATTAGGGATGGACAACAAATGCTGGTCTTACCAACTGTCCCACATCCCATGAATTAATTTCCCGAAGGCAAAATTGTTTATCTGAATGGTGAAAAGCATCAAAGGTTTGTGCAACACCCCAGAGCTCTCTCCCCTCCCTTGCTATTGCCAGATAAAATGGAAGAGGGGGCGGGGGAAAGTTCAAAGACTTGTAAAGCTATGGAATTTGCATCCAGGGCTAACAGTTGAGGCTGAATACAAACTTTCAGGATTAAATTGGATAAACGAGTGAAAGAAAAATAAGACCATAAGACATAGGAGCAGAATTATGCCACTAGGCCCATCGAGTCTGCTCCGCCGTTCAATCATGTCTGATATTTTTCTCATCCCCATTCTCCTGCCTTCGCCCCATAACCCCTGATCCCCTTACTGATCAAGAACCTATCTATCTCAGCCTTAAAGACACTCAGTGATTTTTCCTCCACAGCCTTCTGCGGCAAAGTGTTCCACAGATTCACCACCCTCTGGCTGAAGAAATTCCTCCTCATCTCTGTTTTAAAGGATTGTCCCTTTAGTCTGAGATGGTGTCCTCTGGTTCTAGTTTTTCCTACAAGCGGAAACATCCTTTCCGCATCCACTCTTTCCAGGTCTCGCAGTATCCTGTAAGTTTCAATAAGATCCCCCCTCATCCTTCTAAACTCCGACGAGTACAGACCCAGAGTCCTCAACCGTTCCTCATATGACAAGCTCTTCATTCCAGGGATCATTCTTGTGAACCTCCTCTGGACCCTTTCCAAGGCCAGCACATCCTTCCTTAGATATGGGGCCCAAAAAAGCTGAAAGGAACGTGCAAACAGGCTAGGTAATTGTGATTTAGGCTGTTTGCTCATGTTGACAGTTGGTGCTGTCATGGACTGAGTGGGCCAAATGGCCTGTTTGCATATTGCAACTTCTATATATTATATTTGTGTACACATGCTGGTATGACATTCTTATTTGTACTATTTTAATGCAATTGTTAAAATATTAAATAAAAATAGGTTATAGCTCCATTAAAATGCCTGACAGAGGAATGTCAAACAAAGATGCAAAGCCAGCAGAAACATCTACCCTCCTACACACATGCTATCACAATGGATATGCCAAATTATCCTGGAGAAGATGCTCACACTCAGCTAGATGGCTACAGAGAAATTATATCTTAATAGCTGACAAAGGAACGAGTGCCAATGTTTGACCTGAGACCATGTACATTCACTGCAAATAATATTGTGATGAGGTAATGATGACCCAAGATGATGCAATGAACTGTGCTAAACTGATAATGTTTACAGCTCCCCTCCTAATAAGCAGAAGCTGCTGCTTTTACGCGTCTGTTTTTAATAGTCACCAGCACACAGCTTAACCTTATCAAAAATTGTCAGGAATGACACAACACAAAACACGTATCTTAAAGTGTTGAAATGACCATGCCCCACCTATCACAGTAACAAAGATCCTCTCCATTTAAAACTTAACTTCTTATATTGCGATAGCGCTGTGGCGATGAACTGGAGAAGATTATATTGCGATAGTGCTGTTGTGAATTCGAGAAGTTTATATTGCGATAGCGCTGTTGTGAACTGAAGAAGTTTATATTGCGATAGCACTGTGGCAAACTGGAGAAGTTTACATTGTGATAGTGATGTCGTGAACTGAAGATGTCAATATTGCAGTAACGCTGTGGCGAACTGGAGAGGTTTATATTGCAATAGCACTGTGGCAAACTGGAGAAGTTTACATTGTGATAGTGATGTCGTGAACTGAAGATGTCAATATTGCAGTAATGCTGTGGCGAACTGGAGAGGTTTATATTGCAATAGCTCTGTGGCAAACTGGAGAAGTTTATATTGTGATAGCGCTGTTGTGAACTGAAGAAGTTTCTGTTGAACAACAAGAAGTGGTCATCATTTCATGCTAACAGATAAAAAGTAAAGTTTGCAAATACTGAAAGCCGGGAATAAAAGTAAAACATTTCACAGCTCCTTGCTCCCTGGCAAAATAACCTGTCTTTTCTCTGGTCAGGTGTTGTCGGCCTCAATGCTGTATTTATAGAATATTTTCTTTACACTTAATTCCAAATCGTCGTGCCTCTTTAGATTATCTCACAGCTGAATGATTTATGCAGAACAAGAATCATAGCGCAGTGAAAAATATTTTTTTTTCAGACAAATGCTGTCGCTCTACAGATGATGCTATTACAAACCTGATCTTGCTTCAGCAGTTGTAAATCGGCTATTCATCACGTGATGCTAAACAATACCACAAAGTACGGCAGCCATCAAGATGACTGTTGGCACAAGTGAGAAAGCATCACCAAGGCAACGTCAGGTGTAAACTGCAGTGCAGAAACTGAACTGAGGAAAGATTGTATTAGAAGATGACTATAGTAAAAGCTAAAGATTTATTGGGATTTGGAAAACCATTGATCCCTCCTACCCAGAAGTACAAAGGCTGCAGTCACATGGGAACACCATCACCTGCAAGTTGCCCTCCAAATCTTACACACCACCTTTTTCAGTTCTCTACAGGAGGGCAGGTCCGACCCACAGCGCTGTTAAGCACTACCACAGTTGGGGCAAGGAGACCAGTCCTAAATCCATCCCAGCTACAGCAGGGATCAATCTTTGTGTTGTTGACACCCACGTGATCCAAATTGGCCTTCCAGCTAATTGAGCCAAGCAGCAATCCCCCCCCCCCCCCCAACCAAAGGAATCAGAGTTGCCGTGGCAACATACATGCAGTTGTCCAGAGCTATCAATAATCTAATTTTCTTTCCATCACATGGCTAACCAGGAATATGTCCCAATATTATTGTCTGGCATTGGCGTGCACTGGAAGGATTTACAAGTTGACCCTCCGCCTGTTTTGCTGTGTTGTGAAAGTTACCTTCCCTGCTCGTCACCTGGGGTGGGATTTGAACCCGGAGATTCTGGCTCAGAGGCAGCGATGCTACCCACTCCACCACAAGGCTTAACATACACGATCCAGGACTTGGAAATATATTACCATTCCTTCACTGTTGCTGGGTCAAAATCCTGGAACTCGGTATGTGACAGCACTAAGGCCGTACCAACACCGCCGGGTGCCAGCTTATCACAGTTGACTGGATAGCTAGTTCGTGATGCAGAATGAGGTTCAATTCCCGTACCGGCTGAAGCTATTCATGAAGGCCCCACCTTCTCGACCTTGCCCAAGGTGTGGTGATCCTTAGATTAAATCACCACCAGTCAGCTACCCCCCTCAAAGAGGAAAGCAGCCTATGATCATCTGGGACAATGGAGACTTTTTTTAAAAACACCACATATACAGCTGTGATTCAAGAAGTCAAATTGAATCCAAAATTGGCTTGGTGGCAAGAAGCAAAAGGAAATGTTGAGGGCTGTTTTTGTGACTGGATGGTTGTTCCAGTGGGGTTCCATAGGGTTCAGTGCAAGGACCCATGCTTTCCACGGTACATATATCAATGATTCAGACTTGAATGTGTAATTAAAAAATTAGTAGATGATACAAAATTAGGCCATGTGGTTAATAGTGCAGGAAAATGTCAATAGTCTGGACATATGGGCATAAAAGTGGCAAATAGAATTAAATCTGGAGAAGTGTGTGGTACTGCATTTGTAGAGGGCAAACAAGTCAGGGGAACACAGTAAATGTTCAGAAACAGTGAAAATGGAAGGATGTTTTCAGATCACTGAAGGAAGCAGGGCAGGTAAATGAGGTGGTTAATAAGGCAGAGGGGGCCAAGCAGGCAGGTTATGCTAGAATCACATAAAATACTAGTTAGGCCACAGCATAGAGCTCATCGCACTGGACAGAGCACAGAGGAGACTAACAAGAACGTTGCCAGGAATAGTGAATTTTAGCTCAGCATGTTGTTTTCTTTGCGACATAGGAGGATGAGGAAAATTTAATTGATGTGTATAAAATTATGAGAAGCCTAAATGGGGAGGGATTCGCTGACATGTCAATAATGAGAGTGTATACATTTAAATTAACAGGCAGAAGGATTAAAGGTTTTGAACCCAGAGGTATTGGGGGCCCGGACCTCTCTATCCGAGAGGGTGGTAGAGGCAGAAACCCTCCAGTGCATTAAAAAATACTTGGATATACACTTGAATATCCATAACCGAAAGAGTTTTTGGCCAAAGCTGAAAAGTGTGATTAGGCTGCACAGCTTTGTTCAGCTAGCACACATACAATGGCCGAATGATCTCCTTCTCTGTCTTCAATTTTCTGTTTCGCAGGCAGCTCACCATCACCTTCTCAAGGCTACTTGAGGATGATCAATAAGTGTTGATTTTGCCAGTTGCATCTGCATCCCAAAGATTAATTTAAAAAGGTGGCAGCTGGGCTCAAGAAGCTCCCCCAGCACGGTAGCACAAGTGGATAGCACTGTGGCTTCACAGTGCCAGGGTCCCAGGTTCGATTCCCCACCGCATCACTGTCTGTGCGGAGTCTGCACGTTCTCCCAGTGTCTGCACGTGTTTCCTCCGGGTGCTCCGGTTTCCTCCCACAGTCCAAAGATGTGCAGGTTAGGTGGATTGGCCATGATAAATTGCCCTTTGTGACCAAAAGGTTTAGGAGGGGTTATTGGGTTATGGGGATCGGGTGGAAGTGAGGGCTTAAGTGGGTCGGTGCAAACTTGATGGCCCGAATGGCCTCCTTCTGCACTGTATGTTCTATGTTCTAATCTGAAGGAACTTACATTTATGAAGCACCTTTACAAGCTCCGGACATGCCTCAATGTTTACAGCCACTGAGGTACTTTGAAGTGTAGTTACAGCTGTAATGTCGGAAGTGGAGCAGTCAATTTCTTGAACAGCTTCCACAAATAGCATTATGGTAATGACCAGATAATCTGGCTTTGTGATGCTGATTATGGGATAATCATTGGTCTGGATAAATGCCCCGTTCTGCCTCAAAATAGTGCCATGGGATCTTGCGGTGGGTCTCAGTTTAGCACCTTATCTGAAAGGTGACACCTCTGACAGTGCAGCACTGCCTCATTACCGCACTGAAGTATCAGCGGAGACTTTTGTACTCTGGGCCTTGAACCCTGGGACTCGGTGGCTCGAGTGTTGTCGATTCAGCAACGGCTGACACACAGCTGAGGTATATTATGGACAGAACACTGGCGAAAACTTTCCTACTTCCATCAAAAAAAGTATCAGATCTTTTAAATCCTTCCAAAAGGCAAATGAGACCTTGGTTTAAGTTTATATCCAAGAGCAGCACTTCTGACAGTGGAACACTCCCTCAGTACTGCAATAAAGTACTGCCAGCATGGATTATGTGGTCAAGTCTTTGAGGCAAGAATTGAACCGCTGCCTCAAACAGCAGACAGCATGTCAGAGATCCCTCATACCCAGGCTTGCCCTCTTCCAGACCCTTCCATCAGGCAGAAGATACAGAAGTCTGAAGACTCGCACATCCAGACATAGGAACAGCTTCTTCCCCACAGCTACTAGACTCCTCAACAACTCTCCCTTGGACTGATCTGTTCCCTGTAAGAACTCTATACACGACGCCCGATGCTGCTCTTGCTCATGTAGTTGCTTTGTTTGGCCCTCGTTCCGTACTGTAACCAATATCACTATTTGTCGATGTACTTTGGCAATTAATCTTTTTGTCTACTGTGTACATTCCCTAGGTCGCAGAAAAATACTTTTCACTGTACTTCGTTACATGTGACAATAAATCAATCAATCAAACCTACACTTCTGACTCGAAGGTGAGAATGCTAATAACATGGCTTAGTGGGTAAAGTTATTGCTTAGTAGAACATCTGCTTCTATAAAATACAGTATCCAGCCTTAATTAGCCGATGTCAACATTCCTGGAAATGTTTTAGAACCTTACGGTCGTTGTATGAATACACTGCTGTTGTTGTAGGCAAGTGAAAAATCAGCTAAGTTCCCCAATGAAGCTGCGCCATTAGTGAAGACAGAACTGAGTATGGCTGTGTTGGTTTGCAACAGCTGAGTGACCAACCCACATTCATTCAGTTTATACCTGACAAATATCCACTTCGTTGAGACTCCGGATGTTTGTCAGTTGCCAATGGAAATTTACCCCAAAAGGTCAGTGCTTTCAGGAGAGGAATGGAGAAGAGTGGAAAATGGAAATTGTACAAGGCTCACACATATTTCTGTCAACATTGAAACTGCCTCAGTATGACAGCTGACATGCGATTGTTGTGTAAAGCACTGACAGGATACATTTTACCTGAAGAAAGTATTCGTCAAACAATGCCAGACATCTTCAGATCATATAGTCATTACCTTTATTAGTATTTCACCTGCATAACCCCATCTTTGACCATAAACCATACTCACATGCCTACCTACTCCCAGCAAAACCAGCACAGTCTGATACTCCCGAGGTTCCCTAAACACAACCCCTTTCTTCAATCCCCGGTGCCTAAACTTGAACAAGCCTGGTGCACAGCTGGCTCACCAATCACCACCTGGATCATTGCTTGGTTACACCAAACACTAAAATGTTTCAGAATTCTAGAAAGCACGTATAACCCCAGGCTCCATTTTCCAACGGGCACATGTTGGCATCAATTATGCTCCTGTGTCTCCACCTTAACATCAAATAACATGTGCAGGAAGCTTATGGATTTCTTCTTCCCCAAAATGTGCCATCCCCCTGCACCCCCACCCTTTATCTTCAAGCCATCCCAGTCATTCACCCACTCTTTTCCTAATCCCGATTATTCTGGATTTTCTCCACCTTCTCTTCGAACAAATTGTCTGCGTGTCCCACTTTCTGCTTCCTAAATCCCTTTTCTGCTTGACACCCAAAAAAATTAAAATGAGAGTCTATTTTTTTTCATAAATTTAGAGTACCCAATTCATTTTTTCCAATTAAGGGGCAATTTAGCGTGGCCAATCCACCTACCCTGCACATTTTTGGGTTGTGGGGGCGAAACCCACGCAGACACGGGGAGAATGTGCAAACTCCACACGGACAGTAACCCAGAGCCGGGATCGAACCTGGGACCTCGGTGCCGTGAGGCCGCAGTGCTAACCCACTGCGCCACTGTGCTGCCCCCAAAATGAGAATCTATAACTCCTGTTTTTATTTTAAATGTATAAATGCTTGACCATTTCCGGAGTTTCAAGAATGAATGAACATGTTCTCTCAGATAAATTGTAGTTCGTGACTGGATACTAGACAATCGGATTCTCTGGAACCCAGATGTCATACTAGGCAGGCAAACAGGATAGCATGGCCCTCTCTCCCTGCTGCTTTTAGGAGTCCCTTAAAAGGAGTTTGAGCTGTACCACTAAATTCCTAGTGGAAGAGGGTGCATAGTGCAAGTTGCCTACATATTATGTGAAATCACTAATTTAGCACCAAAGGTGATTGGTCTGATGGACATTGGTGCAGTAGAATATGTTATTTAAGACAAGGTTAACTAGTGTGCACTGATGTTACATACAACCATAAAACTCCTACAGTGCAGGAGGCCATTCGGCCCATCGAGTCTGCACCAACCCTCTGAAAGAGCTCCCTACCTAGGCCCACTCCCCCATATCCTGTGACTCCACCTGATCTGTAGATCTTTTGACATTAAGGGGCAATTTAGCATGGCTAATCCAACTAATATGCACATCTTTGGGCTGTGGGAGGAAACCGGAGCACCCGGAGGAAACCCACGCAGATACGGGAAAAGGTGCAAACTCCACACGGTTACCAAAGGCCGGAATTGAACCTGGGTCCCTGGTGCTGTGAGGCAGCAGTGCTAACCGCTGTGCCAACCTATCGCCCCTCGAGAGATTTCCTCATTTCAATGGTGCTGTGAAATGGCAGAAGTATCTTTTTGTAAGATTTTGTTAGAAATTTGCATTTTCTGGAAGGCACTTTTCTTATTATATTCTTATCTCCAATATAAAAGGGATGAGCAGCCAAATCTTTGTTAAAAGTAACTACGCAGTACCTGAGCCATGAGAACTGATGTTGGCAATGGATCATGAAGTTGGAAAGTATTTCATTTCCCAGCTACCATATTTCATCTTGATGATCAAAATAGTCACCAGAAAACATAGACTAAACTGGCCTTAAGAAACTCACTGCTGACTATAAGCTTCTCTGTTTGAGTGCACTTTTTAAGTCAACTCTGTTCCTCGAACCAGTGTTTCAGAACTTCTCGCTTTAAGTAATATTTTCCATAATCATTAAAACATAATAGTTTATGACCAGTGGTGCAAAATAAGCCAATTCCTTTGCAAAGATTTAACCCCACCTCAGGAATGTGCCAATTCTCCCCCATTAATACTTTCAGTTCAACATTCTTCCCTCGCTACAGATTCCAGAGCTGGATTACTTAACTATTATAGACATCAACTATCGTGGCAGGATTTCTCACCAGCACTGCTTGAAATTCCGGTTGTAAAAAGCGTTGTATGTGTCATTTCATAGGAACAGGAATATGTTAGCTGCAGGGAAGGATATCAATGGATGTGGAACAGAAGTGTTTAAAATAGGGCTGAAGTGCAGGTCAGCCATGACCATACTGACTGGCGAAGCAGGCTCGATGGCTGATGCATACTTCAGTCCCATATTCGCCAACAAATATCTATCAATCACAGTCTTGAAAATTTCAACTGGGAAAAATGTTCCAGATTTCCACTGTAGGACAAAGTGCTTCCTGATTCACTTCTAAAAGGCCTGGCTCTAATTGCAAGATTATGCCCTCTTGTTTTGCATTTCCTCATCAAGTGGGATAATTTCCCTGTATCCAACCTGGAGTCCCTTTTATCATTTTCAACATCTCAATCAGATTTTAATCTCCTAAACTCAACGGCACACAAACCAGGTTGATGCAAATGCTCCTCGCATTTTAACTCCTTAAACTGTGGTTAATCTGTAACGTCACTCCCTCCAAGAGCAACATATTTTTCCTGAGGTTCACGGCCCAAACCTGAATGTAGTACTCCAGAAAGGATCTGGCCAAGTATATGTATCAGATACATCATAAAGGCAAAAAAGCCATCTTCTCTCAGATGTTGAGTTACGGACTACTGTCAAGACTGAGCAGAGACGAGAGGTGAAGCTCAGGAGGAGGAATAATCACCAGCTCCCCTTTGCAGTTGCTCTTTAGCAACCCCAACAGACTAGCTACAGAACAACACTATCATACAAAAGCCTAACAATATTTATAGTAACATGACTAACTAAGCTAGAGTCCAAGGTGCATCCCCCGAGAGACAACAAAAGGTGCTAAAAACGTTTCCCCTGTGCACACAATTTGCTTTCACTTTAAGACACTGTTTTGCTATTTGCTTTATTAAAAAACAAATAATTCTAACGTTAATTGATACTATCTTTCAAGGCTATGTTCAGTGCAAACGTTATCATTTGCAAACACAAGTTTGCACTTAACAGGAGTTAAGAATTAACTGCTTGTGATAACACATTGCCAAGATGAAGTTAGACATTTGAACTTCAGCATTGGCAGAAGGCACGCTTATACTGGGGAAGTACTGTTGATGTCCTGTGCTTGCTCGTTCCACCATCAGCACTCACTCATGTAAAACCAGTACCTATACTTCAGAAACTTCAAAGAACTGATACTTAATAAGCACTTTTACATTTAGCACTTCAGTAATTCAGATTACAGGTAGATATAGGTTGAAAATTCCTTACCCAAAATGCTTGAGTCGAGTGTGTAGCGGATTTTGGAATTTTTTCGATTTCGGAATATACTCTACAGGTGCACTGCCTGTTGGGAACTGCGCGTGGGGGGAGCCCATGAAAAATATTGGCGATTTCAGAATTATTCAGTTTTCAGAAATTTGGAAAGGGATGCTCAACCTGAAATATGCACTTACTCTATCACCTTTACATTGCTCAAACAGGCATTGGCATGCAGATGCAAGAACTGTAGGTAGCTGTAGCAATATAAATGAGAGAATCTGAACCAAGCATGCTGCTCTGCTAAAATCAGAACCAATACTAATTGTAAAATGGATACATTTTTGGGGATCTCACGAATTGCCTTCCAATTGCTACTTACTTCCAAATGCGCCAAACTGGAATACTTCCCCTTTTAATTTTCATGTTTCCAGCTACACTGGAACTTCATTTGGACAGTTACAAAATCAAAGTAAATAGTGAACCACAGAGGTCGCGGGTCATCATTTGTGCACCACTCGCCCAAACTTTAATCAAATGTAAACGTGGCTTTGGTTTATTCACCTGCACTAAGTATTTGCATAGCAATCTGTACTGCTAAATACTAGCAGCAAGTAAAATTCCACTATTCGGCATCCAGCAATGACACAATATGATGGGATTAATAGAAATCTCAAAACTAGCTGGGGAACGTACCAGTACAATGAAAACAGAAATAACAAGTGACCTACAGAAACCTGGAATAATTAATTTGGTTGAAACATTTTCCTTCACTGCTTTATTTTCATCAAAGTAGTAAATATTCCAAAGGCTCTTGTTGGTGAAAGTGTTGGTTAAATATCAAGATTCAGTTAATTCAAAACCTTTAATTTAATTTTAGGAGATTTCTGTAGGAAGTCACAGGTTGATTTGAGAGAGTAAATTTAACCTCAAATTTCCAATATCTTAAAAACTTACAAAAAAACATGTTCACCCTGCATTTAAATTTTGCGCATACTTACATCAAATACAACATTACCAATAGATAATTGCCAAAGCAGATTTCAACGTCCCGAAATTGAAAGTTCTAGATGCTAAATGGCCAGTAATGGACCAGCCTTTTTTGTGGGCATCTGGCAGCATCTGCCATTATTAGACTTTGCATTGTACATTAGGTTTTTCAATTATTTGCAGGACAAGTTGCATTGTCATTGGGCAGCACGGTAGCATTGTGGATAGCACAATTGCTTCACAGCTCCAGGGTCCCAGGTTTGATTCCGGCTTGGGTCACTGTCTGTGCGGAGCCTGCACATCCTCCCCGTGTGTGCGTGGGTTTCCTCCGGGTGCTCCGGTTTCCTCCCACATTCCAAAGATGTGTAGGTTAGGTGGATTGGCCATGATAAATTGTCCTTAGTGTCAAAGATTGCCCTTAGTGTTGGGTGGGGTTACTGGGTTATGGGGATAGGGTGGAGGTGTTGACCTTGGGTAGGGTGCTCTTTCCAAGAGCCGGTGCAGACTCGATGGGCCGAATGGCCTCCTTCTGCACTGTAAATTCTATGAAAACTATGAAGTTGCAAAATGCGCGCTGATAGTGCATGGAAGTCAGGCATCTGGCATTTGACTGAGCAGTCAAACAACAGGGTATCTCTTTAATCAAATTGAAATGAAAAATGAAATGAAAATCGCTTGTCACGAGTAGGCTTCAATGAAGTTACTGTGAAAAGCCCCTAGTCGCCACATTCCGGCGCCTGTCCGGGGAGGCTTGAAGGATTTTGAAGTAAACCATGCAAAGAGGGCAAAGGAAGTGGAAATTTAACAGGTCCAGAAAGACAACTTGGGGTGAGAAAATTTGGATTAAAGAGGCTGATACAAAATAAATGAGACAAGCAAAAAGGAAACGGAAAAAAGTATTAAAATTTGGCAATTTTAAAATGTCCCACAATTATTAACTGTCAGAATGAGATTCCATACTGGTAATAATACATTTTCAGTGCCAGAGAGGTTGACTGGCATAATTAACACTGATTATATTGTTAAACAGGTTCTCAAATGATAGGACTTAACTTGCTGTTGTGAATTTAGTTCATATCTACTTCTCAAATACGGCAACTTCACAGCATTCAATGCTAAGGCAGAAAGCAACCCCCAACTTTTAGCTTTTGCCATTAACAGCACCCATTCCTCACCTGAAGCTGCCATGTCATTTGCAACTGAACAATTGAGTGCCATTCGATGCAGCATTGTTGTGACAGCAAACTCTGGCCCTTTCAATGGTGTTCTCGAGACGAAGCCACATATGTAAGCCTAGCAGGTCGAAATGAACACATGCAGATACAGGCACAGCCATGCATGAACTGTTGAGGAAAAGAAGCAAACTGTTGAACTGAACAGCAGATCTGGTAGCGTCCATAGAGAGGGAACCAATGCATTTTGAGGTGAATCTTCTTCACAACTGGCAGTATTCTCTCCCCACAGATGCTACCAGACCTCAGCATTCCCAGCACTGGTTTTATTTCAGATTTCCAGCATCTGCAGTATTTCGCTTGTATTCTGTATCAACTGTTTTTCCACCTCAGCTCAATATTAAATAAAGCATGCAAATAAAAACTGCTAGAATTTTTGGATTTTTTTTAATGCAAAGGTTAAGTACTAACCTGGATCTTTGCAAATCAAAAGTGCTGCTGCCCATCTGGCCCTGCTCCAGGCAGTAGTTGGGGACTGATGCTTGTCTTAAGAAGGCAGCAGGCAGTATTCCCTGAGTGAAGGAGTTGATCCTTGCTCTGCCGCCGCTGCCTGCTGGAGCGGGGAAAGGGGAGGCAGCGGCGGCTCCGCTGGGCTGGAACCTGCGCTCGGCGGCTTCCTCGCCCGGGGCAGGGAGAGGAGAGGCTGCGGCGAGGAAGGGTGCTCTGCAAGCCAAAGCCGCGCCGCCGCTCAGCCGTCTAGTCCTACTCGCCTCGCCATCGGCTGCTGCTGCTGCAGCCGCCCCGTCCCCTTCCTGCTCCTCCTCCCCTTCCTCCTCCTCCTCCTGCTCAGCTTCATCCTGTGTGAGGCGCCCATCCAGAGAGATGTTGGTGAGGAAGCTGAGTGCCGCCTGCCTCCTCCTCGGGTCTATCCGCTTCCTGATGCTGCTGGGCTCGCTGCTGGAATGTTTCATTTGCAATGCCGAGCTGGGGTTGCTGCTGCTGCTTGTTGCAGCCGCCATCCTCCTGTGCAAATGTGAATATGTCCCAATGCAAGCACGTGTAGATGTGTGTATCTATGCATATACATAGGGTTCTCTTTTACCCCGTGTGTGTGTATATTTAAGTGTGCACAGAGAGAGAGCCAAGCGTGCTACTGCACTGCTCTGTGCTAACACTATGAAGCGCTATGCCAGCCCCAGCAGACAGACTGGAGGGAGAGGGAGGGACAAGGGGGCGGCCACCAGGCAAAGCGCATGATCCTCAGCCCTTCCCAGACACATGGTGTGGCTCCTGTAGTCAGCTTAAAGCTGCAGCACTGCAAACCAGCTCATCCAGCTATCTAGCTGATCTTATATATACACAATTGCATTTGGGAGCACAGGATTTTAAAATGCAAACGTTGTGCATCGGATACAAACATCTCCGATGAATCATCCTTTGGGAAACAGAAATCATTTCCCCACCAGAACCATGGGTACGGTTTAGGCATTTTACCAAGCTCCCCTTTGCCATATTCCGCTGGCGACTCCTGCTGGCCGCCCACTTGCGGTTTATATATAGCCACGTGGGTGGATGTTTTGTTTCTGGCCAAAACCCGTGGGAGTGGATTGCTAACAATGTAAGTTGCGCAATTGAGGTACCTTGTGCAAATAATAATGCGCCTAGTGAGAGCGATGTAATGTGCACAAACCAGCAAGCCAAGGTATTATTTGGACAGCATATAAATCAGCAGGGCAGTCTTTTTTTAAATATTTCCAATTCAGAAGCAATTGTGCGTGGCCATCTTTGGGTTGTGGGGGTGAGACCTGCGCAGACATGGAGAGAATGTGCAAACTCCACACAGTGACCTGGAATTAAACCGTGTCCTCGGTGCCATGAGGCAGCAGTGCTAACCACTGCACCACCATGCTGCTCAGACAGAGTCTGTTGACACTGTCACATATTCCGTCTCCTCAGATTTAGAGTTCAAAACGCTCAGAATGCGTAATGAAATGAAATGAAAATTGCTTATTGTCACGAGTAGGCTTCAATGAAGTTACTGTGAAAAGCCCCTAGTCGCCACATTCCGGCGCCTGTCCAGGGAGGCTGGTACGGGAATTGAACCGTGCTGCTGGCCTGCTTGGCCTGCTTTAAAAGCCAGCGATTTAGCCGAGTGAGCTAAACCAGCCCCTAAAGACCAGGTTGTCCCATGGATTTAGGGTGCATGAAAGTTCTCAATGCCCTTAGTCTTCTCATTTCTTAAAATTGTAGTATAAGGCTGTGTGGCACCGCACGATTTAATATGGGGCTGGAGAACTGTGTATTCCACAATATGATGCAGAGACACATGACCGGGAGGGGGTGGGTTATTGTATGGTGAGAGTCAAGAAGAATTCAGGATGAAGTTAGCTCCTGGAAATCATAGCAAGTTTATGGCACAGAAAGAGGCCACTTGGCCCATTATGTCTGTGCTGGCCAAAAAAGGAGCCACCCAATCTAATCACACTTTCCAACATTTGGTCTGTAGCACTGCAGGATATCGCACTTGAAGTGGATATCCAGACACTTTTTAAACGGTGTTTGATGCAAGCTTTTATTTTCTGCCTTATCTTACCTGTAAGCTCCTCTACGTCCAGGAGATTCTACATATGGCCATTACGCCCTTTTTCTTTGGGGGAACATGTTTACACTGAGCCCCTTCAATCTCCCCTTTGAATGTCTCCCACTACTCTGGCACTGATTGACCTTCAAGTCGCCGTTTCCAGTCCGCTTTTGCTGAATCACTCCTCAGCTTACTAAAATTGGCCTTGCACCAACTATGTTAAGACTAATCTAATTAAGATCACCACCACCTCCTTCACTGTTACTCCTTCCTTTCCTGCCCAGCTTCATTTCTTAAAACTAAGTCCAGAACCGCAGTGTCACTTGTTGAACTTGTTAACAATAATAGTCTTAGTGTCATAAGCAGGCTTACATTAACACTGCAATGAAGTTACTATGAAAATCCCCTAGTCACCACACGACAGCGCCTGTTTGGGTACACGGGGGGTGAATTCAGAACGTCCAATTCACCTAACAGCACGACTTTCGGGACTTGTGGGAGGAAAATGGAGCACCCGGAGGAAACCCACGCACACACGGGGAGAACATGCAGACTCTGCACAGACAGTGACCCAAGCCGGAAATCGAACCCTGGGTTGTGAAGGAACAGTGCTAACCACTGTGCTACCATGCCGCATATTGGCCAAAAACGTTCTGAATACACCATAAGAACTCTATTCCTTCCATTGCTTTCACATGAAAACTATCCCAGTTAATATTGGGGTAGTTTAGATCTCCTACTATACTGCCCTATTGTTTTTTCATGTTTCAGAGGTTTGCCTACATATTTGCTCTTCCATCTCCCTCGGACTGTTTATGGGTTTAAAGTACTCTCAGTGGTGTGACTCCACCTTTGTTTTAATCTCAATCCACATAGCTTCAATTGATGAATTGATGATCCTTCTAACAGATCATCCCTCCTCATAGCTGTAATTTCTTCTCTAACCAAAATTGCCACCTCCATGTCTTTTTATCTCGCTCTCTACCTCGCCTGAAATAAAACCATGTAACCAAGAATGTTGAACTGCCTTTCCTGTCCCTCTTTAACCGTGTTCCTGTGAAAGCTATGATATCATACTGCCACATTTCCCACAGTACCCTCAGCTTGTCTGCTTTATTTGTTATACTCCTTGCGTTGAAGTATATCCCCTTGAGTACTGCCAAATTCTTATGTTTTATTTTCCAATTTTTGTTTCCTCTGCCTTTCCTCATTGATTTTCGCCTCACATTATCTGTGCTGATTTTGCCCCATACGAGTCTCAACCTAGTTTGCCATGGCAAATTAATTTAAACTATCCCAATAGCACGAGAAATCCTCCCAGCAAGAATATTGGTGATGGCCCCGTTGACGTGAAAACCATCTACTGGTACAGGTTCCATGTTCCTCCAGGATAGTCCCAATGCCCCACAAATCAGAGGGGGATTCTCCCATACACGGCGGGGCGGGGAGTCCCGGCGGGACGGAGTGGCATCAACCACTCCGGCGTCGGCCCGCCCCAAAGGGGCGGAACCTCCGCACCTTCAGGGGCTAGGCCGGCGTCGGAGTGGTTTGCGCCCCGCCGCCCGGCGTGGAAGGCCTTTGGCGCCACGCCAGCCGGGGCCAAAGGGACTCCAGCGGCCGGCAAGAGTCCGCGCATGGGGAGCGTCAGCGGCTGCTGACATCCTCCCCGCACATGGATGGGGGGGGGTCACCTACGCGCGGCCATCACGGAGGCTGGCGCTTAGGAAAAGAGTGCCCCCATGGCACAGGTCCACCCGCGGATCGGTGGGCCCTGATCACGGGCCAGGCCATCGTGGGGGTACCTCCCGGGGCCAGATCCCCCCCCCCTACGCCCCCCCAAGAACCCCGGAGGCCGCCCACGCCGCCAGGTCCCGCCGGTAAGGGACCTACTCCAATTCACGCCGGCGGGACTGGCAAAAAACAGGCGGAATTCGGCCCATCGCGGGCTGGAGAATTCGGGCAGCCCCGGGGCCCATTGAGTCGAGCCGGTCACCGCCATTCTCCGAGGAGGGCGGCACAATTCACGCCTCGCCGACCTTTGGGGGGTTGGAGAATTCAGAGCACAGCGGGGGCGGGAATCACGCCGACCCCCGGTGATTCTCCGACCCGGCGGGGATCGGAGAATCCTGCCCCAGATTCCATCCCTCCTATACCATTTCTCCAGCCACAAGTTCATCAGCTCTAACCTATTTTCTATACTCACGAGCGGGTGACACTGGTAGTAATCTGTTTCTTTAATGGTTACATGTTCTATAACCATAACTACAACAAACATGGCAATCAAATCCCTCTGGAATATGCAGCCAACAAGGCTTTAAGAACTGGTTATCACCAAACCAGAAGCAGAAGAGGTTTTCATCAGAGAGATTTTGAAAAAAGACTTGAGCAGAGAAACAGTCTGAAGAGCTCTCCCTCTTTCTCTCTCCTGGAACAACTGCAGGGTCCAGTGCAAGAAATCAGAGTACCAAAATCTACCAATAAACCAAAATTGTGTAAGAATTGCAAGACCTTCCATATCTAACTGCATCCAAGGAATAAGGTAACCTAGCATGACCCCAACATTTAACAATTCACACCTCAAGAACAAGCAAACGATATCTAACCATATATTCTTTTCACTTTTATTTTGACCCTAACTTTCCTTCTGACACTGTGTGTGTGTGTGTGTGTGTGTGTGATGTTGCGCCTTTTATTATTTTCCTAGGGTTTAGCAGCTAATAAACTTGTTCTTTCTTTGACTTTATTTGATTGGCTCCTTATTGTTCACTGTACAGATAGTAAAAACATACATTTGGATTTGAAAAAAAACATCCAGGGGGAAAAGACATTTCAAAAAAAGCTTTGTTGTGACCAACCAAGGAGGCTGAAGAGATGGGAGCCAGTTCACTCCTCCTCAAGTGGTCATAGTAAAATGGAAATAGTTACGTGTTACTAATAAACACTACTGTTCAACCATACAAGCCTCTGAACCTCTTAGTGAGACCTAACGAACAAACCTTTACACAACAGCGCTTTTCCAACTTTTTTGCCCGGGACCCATTTTTACCAACCGGCCATCCTTTGGGATCCATGCCGGCTGACCTTTGTGACTGATGCCAGCCAACCTTCGCAATACACGCCGGCCAACCTTCACGAGCCATGCCGCCTAAACTTCGTGACCCATCATTTTCATTTAACTTAATGTGTCAGATGAGCCTATTTGTCCTCACGATCTCGCTTGCTTTGTTATTCAATGTTACATTTCTGACAATGACATCAGCTGATGAGTTAAGATCTAATTTAATCTGTTGAAAAAAATAGAGGTCTGTCCTCGAACTCGCCAAGCTTACTCTTTGATGTACCATCAATTGGACGCGAGACACGATGAAGATCCAAACTGTGGCTTTAATCAGCTAGTTGTTAGCCCGGTGGTCGACTACAGAGAAAGGCCGACCGCTGGGAAACCTGGGTACATAGAACAGTACAGCACAGAACAGGCCCTTCGGCCCTCGATGTTGTGCCGAGCAATGATCACCCTACTCAACCCACGTATCCACCCTATACCCGTAACCCAACAACCCCCCCCTTAACCTTACTTTTTTAGGACACTACGGGCAATTTAGCATGGCCAATCCACCTAACCCGCACATCTTTGGACTGTGGGAGGAAACCGGAGCACCCGGAGGAAACCCACGCACACACGGGGAGGACGTGCAGACTCCGCACAGACAGTGACCCAGCCGGGAATCGAACCTGGGACCCTGGAGCTGTGAAGCATTTATGCTAACCACCATGCTACCGTGCTGCCTCGGAGGCGGGGTCTACTTGCCTCTCGACCAATTGGTGAGCAGTCACATGACTAGTCCCAGCCAATCAGACGAGAGGCACATGATCAGCCAGAGCCAATGGGAAACCAATGCTCTGCACCAATGGCAGTGCTCCCACTCATATCACCACACTCTTCAAATGTCTTTGAAGTTTTGAGCATTGAAAACTTTCATTTGTCAGTGCTTCCCTGCATCTAACACACATAAACTTTGAATTCGAATTTGCAGTGGGCCAATTAATAACACGCACCTCAAGTAATCATCTTTATGCTGCTTTGTTCCTGTTTTCAGCTTCCTCATGGGTTGTTCACCAGAGGCCCTGGAGCTCACACCAGCACGGCCGGAAGTTGCAAAATGGAGGAATCGCTCTTGTGTGCCCAGAACATGTGACATCAGTGCACAGCATGCGTGATCTGTTCTCTGCCTCCACTCCAGGCAGGAAGACTTCAGCAATTAAAAAAGAAATCTGCTCCTGGGTCAGCGCGCTAACATCAGGAGTGGGCGTTCTGCTCCACTGGGCTCCAGGACTGCGAATTGCTGAGTGGACGTGCATGCACGGAACGGCCGGGTTTCTGAAAGCTGGCTGGCATTTTTTAAATCCAGTCATGCTGTTGGGCACGTCTTCCTGCAATCGGGAAAGCCTCAATGTATGGCACCGCGATCCTCCCGACACTCGCCCCCCAAACCACCTGCAGGTCGCGATCCTGGTTTTGAAAATAGCAGCTTTACGACATGGTGGCAGCTGATAAATGAACTAGAACCAAAGATCGGAATCTGAAAAACAAAAGGAACTGCATCGTGACCTGATTGAAGCGTGCCTGGACCAAAGACAGAGCTGGAAATCACCTAAAATGAAACTCTATTGCAGAAGTGGAGACTGAAGAACAGAAGAAACATCCACTGAGCAGCTAAAGGACCAGAGCACATGGAGGTCCGTTGTGAATACCCAATGATTGCAGAGTCAAAGGACCTAGCGAGGTTAAGTAAAAATTCAATTCTTAGGCTGATCCAGCCTTTAAACATCATCAGGTCATCAATCAGTCAGTGTCGTCCGTTTCATTACTCATTATGGGCCAGCCTGGGTTCAGAGTTGGTGCCATACTATGATGCAGCCGAGCTCTGTTGGAAAAAAAGCAAACGTTTAAAATGTCAGCTGATTTGTGTTAAGGAAAGATGTTAAGGGTCCAAGGCAGGTATTTGGAGCTAGGCCACAGATCAATCATGATCTCATTAAATGGCAGGGCAGGCTCGAAGGGCTAAATGGCCTACTCCTGTTCCAATATTCCTATGTTCCTATAGTAAATCAATCCTTGTAGATCAATTTGGAATGATAGGAGGGTCTTTTAATTGCCCAAAAATAATGAAATGAAATGAAAATTGCTTATTGTTCCAAGTGGGCTTAGAACATAGAACATAGAACACTACAGCGCAGTACGGGCCCTTCGGCCCTCGATGTTGCGCCGACCTGTGAAACCATCTGAAGCCTATCTGACCTACACTATTCCATTTTCATCCATATGTCTATCCAGTGACCACTTAAATGCCCTTAAAGTTGGCGAGTTTACTACTGTTGCAGGCAGGGCGTTCCACACCCCTACTACTCTCTGAGTAAAGAAACTGCCTCTGATATCTGTCCTATATCTATCACCCCTCAATTTAAAGCTATGTCCCCTCGTGTTGGTCATCACCACCCGAGGAAAAAGACTCTCACTGTCCACCCTATCTAACCCTCTGACTATCTTATATGTCTCTATTAAGTCACCTCTCAGCCTTCTCCTCTCTAACGAAAACAACCTCAATTCCCTGATCCTTTCCTCGTAAGACCTTCCCTCCATACCAGGCAACATCCTAGTAAATCTCCTCTGAACCCTTTCCAAAGCTTCCACATCCTTCCTATAATGTGGTGACCAGAACTGCACGCAGTACTCCAGGTGCAGCCGCACCAGAGTTATGTACAGCTGCAGCATGACCTTGTGGTTCCGAAACTCAATCCCCCTGCTTATAAAGGCTAGCACACCATATGCCTTCTTAACAGCCCTATTAACCTGGGTGGCAACTTTCAGGGATTTATGTACCTGGATGCCGAGATCTCTCTGTTCATCTACACTACCAAGAATCTTGCCATTCGCCCAGTACTCTGCATTCCTGTTACTCCTTCCAAAGTGAACCACCTCACACTTTTCCGCATTAAACTCCATCTGCCACCTCTCAGCCCAGCTCTGCAGCTTATCTATGTCCCTCTGTATCCTACAACATCCTTCAGCACTATCCACAACTCCACCGACCTTCGTGTCATCTGCAAATTTACTAACCCATCCTTCTACACCCTCTTCCAGGTCATTTATAAAAATGACAAACAGCAGTGGCCCCAAAACAGATCCTTGCGGTACACCACTAGTAACTGAACTCCAGGATGAACATTTGCCATCAACCACCACCATCTGTCTTCTTTCAGCTAGCCAATTACTGATCCAAACCGCTAAATCACCTTCAATTCCATACTTCCTTATTTTCTGCAATAGCCTACCGTGGGGAACCTTATCAAACGCCTTACTGAAATCCATATACACCACATCAACAGCTTTACCCTGATCCACCTGTTTGGTCACCTTCTCAAAAAACTCAATAAGGTTTGTGAGGCATGACCTACCCTTCACAAAACCGTGTTGACTATCACTAATCAACTTGTTCTTTTCAAGATGATTATAAACCCTATCTCTTATAACCTTTTCCAACATTTTACCCACAACCGAAGTAAGGCTCACAGGTCTATAATTACCAGGATTGTCTCTACTCCCCTTCTTGAACAAGGGGACAACATTTGCTATCCTCCAGTCTTCCGGCACTATTCCTGTCGTCAAAGACGACATAAAGATCAAGGACAAAGGCTCTGCAATCTCCTCCCTGGCTTCCCAGAGAATCCTAGGATAAATCCCATCTGGCCCAGGGGACTTATCTATTTTGACATTTTCCAAAATTGCTAACACCTCCTCCTTTTGAACCTCAATTCCATCTAGCCTGGTCGACTGAACCTGAGTGTTCTCCTCGACAACATTGTCTTTCTCCAGTGTAAACACTGACGAAAAATATCCATTTAACGCTTCCCTTATCTCCTCTGATTCCACACAAAACTTTCCACTACTATCCTTGATTGGCCCTAATCTTACTCGAGTCATTCTTTTGTTCCTGATATACCTATAGAAAGCCTTAGGGTTTTCCTTGATCCTATCCGCCAACGACTTTTCGTGTCCTCTCCTCGCTCTTCTTAACTCTCCCTTTAGGTCCTTCCTGGCTAACTTGTAACTCTCAAGTGCCCTAACTGAGCCTTCATGTCTCATCTTAACATAAGCCTTCTTCTTCCTCTTGACAAGTGCTTCAACTTCCTTAGTAAACCACGGTTCCCTTGCTCGACAACTTCCTCCCTGCCTGACAGGTACATACTTATCAAGGACACGCAGTAGCTGTTCCTTGAAAAAGCTCCACATTTCGATTGTACCCATCCCCTGCAGTTTCCTTCCCCATCCTATACATCCTAAATCTTGCCGAATAGCATCATAATTGCCTTTCCCCCAGCTATAATTCTTGCCTTGCGGTATATACCTATCCCTGCCCATTGCTAAAGTAAACATAACCGAGTTGTGATCACTATCACCAAAGTGCTCACCTACATCTAAGTCTAACACCTGGCCGGGTTCATTACCTAGTACCAAATCCAATGTGGCCTCGCCCCTTGTTGGCCTGTCTACATACTGTGTCAGAAAACCCTCCTGCACACACTGCACAAAAACTGACCCATCTATAGTACTCGAACTATAGTATTTCCAGTCAATATTTGGAAAGTTAAAGTTCCCTATCACAACTACCCTGTTACTCTCGCTCCTGTCGAGAATCATCTTTGCAATCCTTTCCTCTACATCTCTGGAACTATTCGGCAGGTGACAGAGAGGGGTTACTGGGTAAGTGTTCTAATTGGCAGGATGTGATTAGTGGTGTATCACAGGGATCTGTGTTGGAGCCTCAATTATTCACATTATTTATCAATGACTTGCGTGATGGCATTTGATGATCATACAAAGTTAGGTGGCATTGTAGACTGTGTACTGCCAGCTGTTCTGGGCACCATACCTTAGGAAGGATATATTGACCTTAGAGGGCTTGCAATGTAAGTTTACAAAAATGATACCTCGACTACAGGGGTTAAAGTTACGAGGAGGAATTACACAAATTAGGCCTGTTTTCACTATAATTTAGAAGGTTAATGGATGATCTAACTGAAGTATTCAAAATATTAACTGGGAAAGACAGGACATATGAAGATAAACTATTTCAACTGGTTGGAGATTCTAAAACCAGGGGACATTGTCTAAAAATAGGGCTGGACTGTTCAGGAGAGATGTTAGGAAGCACTTCTTCACTCAAAGGGTGGTAGAGACTTGGAACTCCCTCCCACAAACAACAGTTGAAGCCAGAATAGTTGAGAACTTTAAATCTGAGATGGATAGATTTTTGTTAATCAAATATATTAAGGAATATGGGTCAACGGTATATGAGGTTAGGCCACAGATCAACCATGATCTCATTAAATATTGGGACAGATTCGGGGGGCTGACTGGCCTTCTCCAGTTCCTATGATCCTATAATAAATCAATGCTGCCAGATCAATTGGGCTGATAGAAGGGCCTGACAAGACACAGAACTGCAGACTTTGGTGAAAAATATTTTTAAGATACATGATAACTTCAGGGTTCGATAAGAAGATAGAGGCTGAACAAGTGAATACACTACTGTACTCAATAGGTACGATAGCTGATGACATAATTGCAGGAAAGGTAGTTAGCAATTCTTTGCTAAGTACTTTAATTTAAGAAGTAAGCAAAGTTGAACAAGTGGGTCCAGCGGCCTCGAGACGCATTGACTCTTTCGTAAACAAATTATACAGATAATAATTTTTTAATAATAATCTTTTATTGTCATAAGTAGGCTTCCATTAACACTGCAACAAAGTTACTGTGAAAAGCTCCTAGTCGCTGTTAGCGTCTGGCTGCTGTTAAGTAAAGAGTCAAGAGTTCTGCTCCTTTCCCAAGACACCTTTATTTTCCTTGAACACACTCTATACGAAAACTCAATGACCACACCACAAGTGCCACCTGCAACCCCTTTACATATCAGTGTCAATTATTGGATATTTTACGTCAATTTGACATGTAATTGGAATGTCTCTTAACCCATTCCTTTTTATAAATGTTTTTTTATTGAGTTTTCATATTTTATATATGACAAATTACAAGTTATTAGAGAGAGAGAAAAAAAAAAGGAAAACACAAAAATTTTACATGAATATTAACAGGTAAGCATCTTCATAACAATAATTGTGGCCGCCCCCTTTAGCCAGCATACATATTTTACATTCCCCAATATGGCCGAGGCACATGTTTATAGGCATTTATTTATTTTTTGGTTTTGGGCCTTGGCTTGCCATCAAACCCCTATACCGAGCCCCTTAGCCCCCCCCCCCCCTCCCCCCGGCTACCTTCCCCCGATTCCCGCCCATTTTCCCCTGGTTCTTGGCCACCCGACTCTTCTTCCTCATGTACGTTGGCCACAAACAGGTCCCGGAACAGTTGCATGAATGGCTCCCACGTTCTGTGGAAGCCGTCGTCCGACCCTCGGATGGCGAATTTGATTTTCTCCATTTGGAGAGATTCCAAGAGGTCGGACAGCCAGTCTGCAGCTCTGGGTGGTGCTGCTGACCGCCAGCCAAACAGGATTCTACGGCGGGCAATCAGGGAGGCAAAGGCAAGGGCGTCCGCCCTCCTCCCCAGGAATAGATCTGGCTGGTCTGAAACCCCGAAGACCGCCACTATCGGGCATGGCTCCACCCTCACCCCCACCACTTTGGACATAGCCTCGAAGAAGGCTGTCCAGTACTCCACAAGTCTGGGGCAAGACCAGAACATGTGGGCGTGGTTGGCCGGGCCTCTCTGGCACCGCTCACATTTGTCCTCCACCTCCGGGAAGAACCTACTCATACGGTTTCTCGTTAAGTGGGCTCTATGTACCACTTTTAGTTGCGTCAGGCTGAGCCTTGCGCACGTGGAGGTGGAGTTGACCCTATGCAGTGCTTCGCTCCAGAGTCCCCACCCTATCTCCATCCCCAGGTCGTCCTCCCATTTCCTTCTTGTTGCGTCCAGTACGGTGTCGTCCCTGTCTACCAGTCTTAACCCATTCCTAACAGTTGCCACATTCCGACGTCTGTTCGGGTACACAGAGAAAGAATTCAGAATGTCCATATTACCTAAAAGATTAGCCTTCCATATAGTATTACGATCCAAGATCAGACCCCAACAGTGGCTGGGTTACTGGACCGAAACCGTAATATTTTAATTTAATTTTGTAAGACAGTGAGGAAAGAGATACTTCGCTCCAGGAGAGATTGCACAAAGAAATAGGGATATGGTATATTAAAACAAACTTTATTACTACCACAAGATTAAAATCTTTAAATCACAACCACAAATAGCTTACAATTCCCCCTTAAACAATGCTAGTCAATACAATGAATACAATACTCTTAATTGCTATCTTTATTCCCACTTAAATAACAAGAAAACAACAATATCAGCTCTCAATCTACTTTAAATACCAATGGCACAGAACAATACTTGTTTTACAGAGATATTCTTTGAGAGAGATCTTTTGACACTGCTTTACAGAAATTATCTGACTCCTATCAGAAATTCTGGCTGAATGTCTTCAAAAGCTGTTTCAGCTGGCTTGATTCAGTTCCCCCTTGTCCTCAGACAAGTCTGCACCACTTTATAGAATAATAGAATTTACAGTGCAGAAGGAGGCCATTCGGCCCATCGAGTCTGCACCGGCCCTTGGAAAAAGCACCCTACTTAAGTCCACACCTTCACCTTATCCCCGTGACGTAGTAACCCCCACTTAACCTTTTTGGACACCAAGGGCAATTTAGCATGGCCAATCCATCTAACCCGCACATCTTTGGACTGTGAGAGGAAACCAGAGCACCCGGAGGAAACTCACGTATTCATGGGGAGAATGTGCCAACTCCAAATACTTTAAATACTGTTAATCTATTTTAACTGACCTACAGTGAGAACAGACTGCCTTACCTGTAGTCTCAGCTTTAGCCAGATCAGAATTGAACTGAAAATGCTTTCTCATAAAGCCCGATGCTTTAGCTCCAACCAGCAATCAGTGGCGTGCAGAGGGGGGGGCCGACGGTGCGTTGGCCCCGGGCAACCATTGGATGGGGGCATCAATCAGAGGCTATTGCTCTCCCCAATGTCACCCAGATGCCTAAATGTTTCCACCTGAATTTAACAAATTGTTTTGCTAAGGGGGGGGGGGGGCGTCACAATCAAATCCAGTGACTACCGACATGTACCTTGTGTCAGGGTGAGGTGACTGCGCTCCCAGACTCCCCCGCGGTGGGGAAACCGCTCTATCTTCCGCGTGGGCGGGCGGCCCGGGACTGCGCATGTCCAAGGGAGGGGGAGCTCCTCACATGCAGGGAAAGGCCCCGCCCCCTGATCTGCGTGCTGAGATGTTGACCAATGAAAAAAGATTGAGGACCGGAGGGACTGTGGTTCTCCAGCCAATCAGAGCTCCTCACATGCAGGGAAAGGCCCCGCCCACTGATCTGCGTGCTGAGATGTTGACCAATGAAAAAAGATTGAGGACCGGAGGGACTGTGGTTCTCCAGCCAATCAGAGCTCCTCACATGCAGGGAAAGGCCCCGCCCCCTGATCTGCGTGCTGAGATGTTGACCAATGAAAAAAGATTGAGGACCGGAGGGACTGTGGTTCTCCAGCCAATCAGAGCTCCTCACATGCAGGGAAAGGCCCCGCCCCCTGATCTGCGTGCTGAGATGTTGACCAATGAAAAAAGATTGAGGACCGGAGGGACTGTGGTTCTCCAGCCAATCAGAGCGCGGGCTTTGTGTGAGTGACAATTGAGCTTTCACACCGACGGAATCTTCCTCCTGTCTCCAACATCTGTGAGTAAAACACTTTCTTTTCTCCCCCTTTCCATTTCTTTTTTCATTCTGACCATCAATTGGTCACTTGCAGCAACTGAAGGGAAAGGGAGTGAATCCAGGGAGGGTTCAGACTCTGGAAAGCTTGGCCCAGGTCTCTCTCTTAAAAATATTGACATCCTTTGCTCCCTCAGTTTGACACATGAAATGAAATGAAAATCGCTTATTGTCAGGGGCTGTTTAGCTCAGGGCTACATTGCTGGCTTTGAAAGCAGACCAATGCAAGCCAGCAGCACGATTCGATTCCTGTAACAGCCTCCCCAAACAGGCGCTGGAATGTGGCGAATGCGGAATGTGACAATAAGCGATTTTCATTTCATAAGTAGGCTTCAAATGAAGTTACTGTGAAAAGCCCCTAGTATTGACCAGGACACGGGGGTAACTCCCCTGCTCTTCTTCAAAATAGTGGCTGTGGGATCTTCAACATCCACCTAATAGGGACAGACAGACCCTCAGTTTAACAACTTATTTGAAAGAAGGCTGTTCTGACAGTGCAGCACTCCCTCAGTTCTGAGTGTGATTAGGGATTCAGTCATTCACCCCAACTGCTGACACACCAGCGAGTTCACTCTGGGGAGAGGCTGTTCACCTGCTCTGTGTGTGGGAAGAGATTCTCTCAATTAACCAACCTGCTGACACACCAGAGAGTTCACTCTGGGAAGAGGCCGTTCACCTGCAGTGTGTGTGGGAGGGGATTCACTCGGCCATCCATCCTGCTGAGACATCAGTGAGTTCATACAGGTGAGAAGCCATTGACCTGCCCTCTGTGTGGTAAGGGATTCAGTCATTAATCCCAACTGCTGAGACACCAGCGAGTTCACACTGGGGAGAGACCATTCACTGCTCTCTGCACACAGCGGTTTAGAACATCATCTACATTGAAATGAAAATCACTTATTGTCACAAGTAGGCTTCACTGAAGTTACTGTGAAAAGCCCCTAGTCGCCACATTCCGGCGCCTGTTCAGGAGGCTGGTACGGGAAGTTATATTCAAAATGTTTTCCTTTCTCATAATATTTCTCAGTATATTAGGCCTTATACTTGAATCTTTGGGGCATACAATCAAGATTTGCCCTGGGCATCACCAGACCTCTGCACGCCACTGCCAGCAATGACATAATCTCACCAGGCTTAAAACTAATTAAGTACCCAGGGAATCCCCTTAATCAAAACAAAGCCTCATTAGCCCAAGCTTTTTACGATGGTTAATTGCATCTCTGGCTCTCAAAAGCTTTGTTGTCTTTCAACCTAAGAATCTATTAAAACATGATTTCAACAGTCAAACACACTCATACCCAGGCTTTTAAACCTTGCTTCATCAAATACTTATAATACAATATATCTAAAGTTCCTAATTCATCGCAATAGTCAGGCAGTCTGAGATTCACCAACAAACCAGTCCATTTTAGATGGCGAGGTTAACCCATGGCATAGAACAACCCCAACTGTCCAGCTCATAAAGCAACAGAAAATGTCTGAGGGACTCCAGGTCAAGGAAGACTATACCAAGACAGAGCACGTGGTGGCTGGAGATCAGTGTTGTGGAGTCGAAAGATCTCACACAGACTAGAGCAGTGGCTAACAATCGCTGAGCAGTATTTCAACTGCAACTGGCTGGGACACTGGAAAACTGTGCATGTCTAAGACAACGAGATGCGCAGATGATCACAGAACAGTTCACGTGATTGAGGTACTATGCCAGGAGAAGTTCAGCTGTCTTCCTTGGTGAATCAGGTATGCTGGATTCTCCTTTTGGAACTTTGACATCTCTGTAACTGTCACCTCACCAATTTCAAATTAATCACTGGAGCTAGTGTTATGGTTCTCTTGGATATGGAACATGACTGGTGAAGCAGTGCCTGATGTTACCCACAACACAGGTCAATGGAGTAGCGGCATTAAGTTCCCAGTTAAAGGTACGTTGCAAGCCACATTCCAATGCAAAACAGATAAATATGGAAGACATTGGAGGCGATTTAGCACCTGCGTATGCTGTGAGCGAGAAAGGTGACACGGGTGCAAAATCTCGTGGGAATTGGGGAACGAGATTCTCACTGGCAAGAATGTATTTCCCGATTTACCACGCCCCTCGCCAGTAACACAACACTCTGGGCGGGAACCTCACTTACATACATTTCAGAATATTGAGATCAGGCTGGCGAGGTTCACAACCGCTCTGAGAGGATGGAAATAATCGAGGGGATCTTGCCAGGGGCACAAAAGTAAGTATAGCTTCCAGGGGAGAGGGACATGTGCCCTGGCACAGAATGATACTGCCAGATTGGACCTGCTCGATTGGCACTGCTGACATGTGCCAGCATGGCAACATCAACCTGTGCCAAACTGATAGTGCCAACCTGGCGGTGCCAACTTGTGCCTTCCTGGCAGTGTCAAACCTGTGCCAGTATTAATGCCAGCGCAGGCCTTCTGGGGAGCCCCATGGGGGGGGGGGGGGTTGCATTGCGTTGCTTTGTGTTATGTGTGGCTGTGAGGGGGTGACCTGGCAGTGAGAGGGGAGTGCCCGTGAAACTGCCATGATGGTTGTGGAGGGGGGATGCGGGTGGTGGAGAGAGAACCCCTGAAAATTGTGCATTGAGAAAGAAGAGCCCCCGATAATTATGTGGTGGGGAGGATGGAACGTTGGGGGACATTTTAAGCTCAGTGCTGGTTTGGGCGCCTTTTGAAGATGACACCCCAATCTGGCCAACTCCATCAGGCCTCGCACCGACAGAGTGATGGCGTAAACCACACCCCGCCCACCCCCCAGATTTTACCTATTGTCAGGGTGCTAAGAAATCTGGTCTGAAAACTGGGCAGTGCATCTGGAGAGATCCTCGCCAGTTTTCAGTCAGAGCCTGAAACTGACAAATTGTGGGAAAATTCCTCTTGTTATTGTTACTCCAAAATCAAACATTTTCCCTCTAGAGCAGGAAAGCCTGTGTTGAGCTCAACATCCTTTAGAAAATCGAAAAGGTTAACCAGCAAGGGTCTAGTTCCAATTTGAAGAAAAGTTTCCAAAACATTTTTGACTGGATTGAAGCAATAGGAGACTGCATACATTGAAAGGATGGCAAGCCTGTGTGCCTGTTCATGAAGCAAGTGCAGCAAACCTGAATCAGATGCCCAAAATGGGAATTCTCTCCCCTTTCATTGAGCTGGGGGAATGGTGTTCCAGGGTCGTGCCGGTTTTTAAGCGAAATGGGTCTATTCACATCTGTATCGAGCTGACACAGCAGAACAAGGCAGTGGACGACCAATGTCCATGGTGGATGACTGGCTTCCAAACTCTCAAAAAGCACAGTATTTTCGAAGCTAGATGTTCACAGAAGCTGGAAACTTCCACTAGATGAGAACTTTTGATTGCTGACTGCAGTTATCACTCCATTTGGCAGGATCTGTTTCAATTGCTTGCCTTGGGCATTACCTCAGCACCCGAGATTTTTTAATGCACAATATCAACCATCTTTCAAGGCCTGGAGGGTGTCTTCTGCCATATGGATGATGTTTTGGTCCATGGTACAACCCTTGAGGAACACAACAGGATGAAGGCCTGACACTGAATGAGAAAAACCAGTTTGCTAAGACCCCCTATTTGCTTCTTGGGACATATCATGAGCAGCAAAAACACTATGGACCCACACAAAAAAGAAGGCATTACGGCACACCCACACAAAAGAAAGGCAATCACCGAGTCTCCAATCCCATCTATTCTGGAGCACCAAAGATTCCTAGGCATGGTGAACGAGTTGGTAAAATCTCTTCCCAGCCTGACACAGGTCACGGAAATCCTGTGACACCTTCCCAAAAACCACCAGACATGGTGCTGGAATGCGCACCAAGAACAAACATTCAGTCAAATCAGACATGCCCCTCTCACCCAATATTCTGGCTCACTATGACCCATCCTTTCCCATGACAACAGCAGCGGATGCCTCCTCCACAGGTTTAGGGGCAGTTTTATTCCAGGAGCAAATGGAAGGATGTCTCCGACCAGTGTATTGCGCATCTAGAGAACTGTCAGACACAGAGATATGGCATGCTGTTATTGAAAAGGAAACTCTTGCAGCCACGTGGGCTTGCAATAAGTTCTCTGACTACATTACTGGCCTGAAAGTCACCATCAAAATGATCTCACTACAAGATGAGAAGAAACTTGCGAAGATTCCACTTGCATCTCATGCTCTTCACATATAATAGTGTATGTTCAAGAGAAACATCAAACGGCTGCTGGCACAATATCTGGGGGCTCCCTGTGCCAACCTAGTCGATGATGTTGAGACCTATTTCTAATTGGTGAAAACGTAGCTGTCGGTTACCCCAGGAAAGCTTCAGCAAATATGAACAGAATAGTTGTGAGACGAGGAGTGTGTCCACATCTGTCATTACTGTCAACAAAGCTGGCCACAGCAGAGTTTTATGACTTTTGTCAGAAAAGTTTTGAACAGCAGAAACACTTCACTGTGATATATGATCTTCTCGTATATAATGAGCAGTTGGTCATTCCGTTTCCATTTTGCCAGAGTTACTCCAACAAATGTACCAGGGCCATTTGGGCATTACAAAGTGCAGAGCACGGGCCCAGTCCCCGAAGCAAAGTGAGATTCAACTGCATTCTTCCAGAAGTTTGGTGGTGATGAGATCAGGAGCCATTTTACCCAGACCCATCAAGACGTCCTTTGTGATTGCTTGGAATGTCAAGGTAATTTGAAGAAATCTTCTCAAACTGCCAACTGCGCTGCACAAATCGGTCTGGCGGGAGCCCCTTAGACCCACATAGGTCTTAGCAGGCCATGGGAGTTTGGAATGAATTTATTTGTGCTTAATTGCAGTTCCTTCCTCATTAAGGTTGACGACTTCTGATGGATCGAAGCGAAGCAGTTACGCACAACTGCCACAGAGTCGGTCATTAGGTCCTTGAAGGAAGTGTTTGCAAGCTACAGCATCCAGGCCCAAGTAGTGCCCGATAACTGCCCACAATTCACAAATGAATGCTTCACACACTTTGCCATCAGTTACAGCTTTCATCACCTTACTAACTCCCCAAAGTATTTGCTGTACGGTGTTGGTTACAGTGCAGAGATCTGAGTAAGTCTTCATTGTCACAGGTAGATTAACTGTAAGTCTGTATTGACTCTTAGAACCATGTATAGATATACAATGAAGAATTCAAGCTAGGTGCTGTCTCCATGCTTGCTGAAACACATGGCTCTGTCCAACACTCAATTGGGTATGGGCCATGTGCTTTCTGACTTCACTGTATGGGCAGTATACTACTCAGTCCCACATTCACCTTATATGTGCCAGACCCGGGGCGGCACGGTGGCGCAGTAGTTAACACTGCTGCCTCATGGCGCCGAGGACCCGGGTTCGATCCTGGCCCCAGGTCACTGTCTGTGTGGAGTTTGCAATTCTCTCTGTGTCTGCAAGAGTCTCACTCCCGCAACCCAAAGATGTACAGGGCAGGTGAATTGGCCATGCTAAATTGCCCATTGATTGAAAAGTAAAAGAATTGTGTACTCTAAAAAAAAATTTAATTAAAAAAATATATATGCGTCAGACACTTACGCAACACCTCCCCAGTCTTCATCCAATGTATTTTAAGTGCATATATGAACATACAAACTTATGATATAGGAGCAGAAGTAGGTCATTCAGCCCCTCGAGACTGCTTCGCCATTTAACAAGCTCATGGCTGATCTGTTTGTGTCGAGTTCCACATTCTCCATTTATCCCTGGTAACCTTTGATTTCCTTGCCCAACAATAATTTGCCTTAAAAATATTGAGTGATCCCACTTCCACCACCTTGTGGGGCAGACAGCTCCAAAGTCACACAACTCTCTGAGAGAAAAATATTCTCCTCATCCCTGTTTTATAATCTCATCACCTCATTTTAAAACAGTGCCCCCTAGTTCTGGACTCCCCCACAAGAGGAAACATCCTTTCAAAGTCCACGTTATCAATACAGGATCTTGCATACTTCAATCAAGTCACCCCTCACTCTTGTAATCGCTACTGAAGACAAACCCAGCATTCCCAGCCTATCCTGATAAGAATTATAGTTTACTTTATGGAAGAAAGGTCTACATCTGTTGAATTTATTTCTACAAGTTCGTCATTTAAGAATTTCAAATCCTCTTTTCATGTGCTCAACTTCCTGTGCATGGCACTCCAGCATTCTCATGAGTTCTTGTTTTTTCCTGTATACAACCACCTTGTCTATGTGAAAGTTAATTCTTTACACTGATCAGTTTTTCTTTGGCAGAGTATAATTCCTCTGTGCTATTTTTCAAGCTTGCATTTTGTAATAGCACTTCTGCTAATTGTTTTTGAGACTCCTTGTGCTCTTTTATGAGGACTTAAATCTTTGCTGGCAATTCTACTTCTTGATATTAATTTTATTTTATGTATATTTGTAAGTATATTGTTTTTCCACGTTTTCTTCCAAATGTCCAACTGTTTTCTTCAGTACTTCAAGAATATAGGACATTCCTTAGTCTTCTCTGCCAACTGGTTGTTCAGTTCTTTCAGAGTGGAATTAAAATCATTTTGTTTCATTTTGTACTTTTACAGACAACAAACTTTGGCTTGAGAGATCCTTATAGCATGTGAAGGCTCTTCAATAGGTTTTCCTTTTCATCGCAAAGCTCAATTATTTAATCTTGAGTGTTCCTGTAATTTAGAGTGTTTGTTCTACTGTTCCTCCATCCTGCTGTTTGAGGTATTCTTTGTTACTTCATATTGCTGAATGTTGATATACTGTTTCTGGATTTGATCTTAAAGGACAGTTAGCTATTCTTTCATCTGCTTATTGTCTTGTTCAGCTCTTACCTCCTTGCTTTGCACTTCAGTGTGTTGCTTTGACCCGATGGTTCTAACACAGTATTTTTCTGAAATAGCAATCAATTTTTTTTTTTACTTCTCTTGTTTTCCTGGGGCACGTATTGGTTCTTCAAAGAGTCTTTCAAGGCCACAACTTTTCCGAATACCTTTTCTGTCTGCTGTTATGTCTGGCTGTGCATCTAGTTGAATTTTCCCGACTCCCAGTTTGATTTGCCAACTGTGGAACTCAGGATTTTTATTTCTTTAGAAATTTGTTTGTTCCAGTCTCAAACAGTTCGGTTCATTGAAGACTTTAGTTTATTGTGCATTTTCAAAAGTATATATTCAGTTTGAGCTTTGCATTCCAAATATTCCCAATGTACAAACATTTTCTGATTTACATCTGCATTTGCTTGGTGTGCCTACAGCAGGGCTTTGTCCTTTTCGCTCATTGCCAGCTTCTCAGTGTGCACTGGCAGCTTCTGTTGAAGTTTAGGAAGGTAGTGGCGGGGAAGTAGTGGCGTTGTGGTATTGGTAGTGGTATTTTCGCTGGACTAGTAATCCAGAGACCCAGAGCCATGATCCGGGATCCCGCGATCCGGCAGATGGTGAAATTTGAATTCAATTAAAATCTGGAATTAGAAGTCTAAAGGTAAGCATGAAATCATTGTTGATTGCCGTAAAAATCCATTTGCTTCACTAATATTCTTTAGGGATGGAAACCTGGCAACCTTATCTGGTCTGGCCTACTTGTGACCCCAGATCCACAGCAATGTGGTTGACTCATAAATGCTCTCAGGAGGGGCAATAAATGCAGGCCCAGCCAGCGATGCTTACACTGTAAATTCTATGATTCACAAATCCCATGAATGAATTTTTTTTAAATGTCAGACTCTCCAAAATGATATATCTCTGGGAATTCTGGAACATTCCCTGCCTCTCCGATGCCCTGATATGGTTTGTTTGGGTATCACCTTACCCTTTTGTAGCTTTCCTGGGAGTGTTCTATCCCTCCTTTTAAGTTCTGTGTGCTCCATAACTTGAAGATTAAAATATTCGTCAAAGGCTTTTAATATTTCTTCAAAACTGGTTGTGGATTTGTCAATATACTGCATGAGGATTACTTCATCAGCAAGTTTACCATTCACTTGGAATCAAAGGAATTTCCTGCACTTGCCAGTTTTGGGAGGCGCCGCGACATTGGCATTTTAACCAGCTGAACAGCTGGTATATATTATAAAAATATTTAATTGCCTTTTCTCTCTTTTAGGATGCCACATATTCAGGCTACAACTTGGGGATTGGGTTTAAATAATGTGTTTCTTTTAAACTGCCCTTCTGACACCAAATTATTTGAAAGATCTATTATGACTTGCTGCAGCCTGGAATTTGAAAAGATTTAGGTCACCCTTCTCATGTTCTGTAGACTGGCTGAAGTGAATGATGAACTGCAGAACAGGTAGTTTAAAATCAGTGTTCTTCAAACTTTTTTTCCAGGGACTCATTTTTACCAACCGGCCAACCTTCGGGACCCAACCCGGCCAACCTTTGCGACCCACGCCGGCCGACTTTCACGACCCATGCCAGCCGACCTGAGCGACCCACCATTGTTTGTTGCTGATAATAATGGAGGAAATGGTTTTGGGTCCCTTTGGCCCTCGTACACGCTGCTCCAATGGAACCTGTTGGATGAAGGTGAAGGCTTCCTGTGTCAGAAAGTATGGAGTCTCCATCTGTCCAAAGTTCTGCATTTTTTTCTTGTAACGTTTTATCAAATAAACCCCCCCCAAACTTGTAAAAAAAATTAAATGAATAAAATAAATGAAAAAAAAATTAAATGAATAAAATAAATGAATAAAACCCCACCGAACTTGAAACAAAAAGCTGCGACCGTTTAAAAAAATAGCACTGCGCATGTGCGTCTGATCATCGCCGCGCATGCGCGCACGATCATCGGAGCTAGGTAGGTTAATTGTCAATCTCCATCGACTCTCAGAACTATGTACATATATACAGTAAAGGGTTCAAGATAGGAGTTTTATCCATACTTGCTTGCACACACAGCTCTGTTCAACACTCAACTGACTCTGGGTGTGGGTCATGGCCACTCTTAAAACACTGTAGTGGGGGGAGGTCCTGAACTCAGTCCCACATTAACCCTATAAGTGCCAGACCCTTATACTACAGTATCTATAATTTAATAGTGAGGCCGAAAAAGAAGTTTGCACCATTTGAGAAGAAATTAAGATTTTCCAACAAAGTTTTTAACTTATAGTTACACACTGCAATGTGGATTGGTCCCATCAAAATTTTGCACTCAACTCCCAATGCTGCCAAATAAATTTATCCCAGGGTTGGCAGTCATAGACTTCAAGAAGGTTTCGGACCAAGAACAGTCCGACAGACAGAGACAGGCTTGAACCTACACTAGGAGGTACTACATTAGAAAACTGCCCCAGTTATGCAAAGACGACAAGGTTTGGAGCAGGTACCTTGAAATGCGAGGTTGTCATTGTCTGAGAAATGATCAACCAAGGTCGTACCTGACACATACCCCAGCAGGCACCATCAGGTGAAACAGGAGGAGTGTCCTCATTCGTCGGGACAAACCTCCAACTGTACATTTAAGTTAATCAGGTGGAGACAACAAAGTGCTGGAAACACAGAGTACTATGATTTCAACTCGAAGCAACAAAGTTTGCCCAAAGCAACTGAGTCTACCGCCCTTCCAAATGTTGAGTAGGTTGGCTCTGTACTCATTGGAGTTCATTTATTGAGACATATAGGATTCTCAGGGGGCTTGACAGGGTAGATGCTGAGAGGTCGATTCCCCTCTGGGATCAGAGGGCAGAATCTGAGAGTAAGGGGTCACCCATTTAAGACAGAGATGAGAAATTATTCTCTCAGAGGGTAGTGAATCTGTGGAATTCTTTATCACAGAGAGCTGTAGAGCTGGGTCATTGAGTATGTTCACGGCTGAGATAGACAAATCAGCAGTTACAGGGATGAGGCAGGAAAGTGGAGTTGAGAATTATCATACCTGGTCAGTCATGATGTCAATGAAGATGACTTGATGGGCTGAATGGCCTGCTTCTCCTCGATCTTATGGCCCTCTGGGGATCTGAAAGCATTGTCATGCCTCCAGACAGTCTGAATTCATAAAGTCAGAGACTTCAGTCAGGGGGAGGAGGGGAAGCACATAAAGAAATATTGTACTGTAAATATGTTGGGTAAACACTTGTGGGAGGCGTAGTATAAGAGTGTTCGGCAGAGCATAGTTTAATGTAGGACTGGATCACCCACAGTATGTTGCAGAGAAATAAAGTCAGTAGACAGGGACAGTGAAATTAGCTCCGAGTTTGGGCTATACTTTGCACATTTGCAAATACTGTAGTTATGTGTGACCAATAAAAATTGTTCAACTTGCAAGCCTCAGATCCTCTCAATAAGCCCTACTGAATAACCCCTTACAACAAAAATCTTTCACCAAGGACAATCAGGTGTAGATTCAATTAATGTAGTTTCCAACGTACAACACGTCTGTCCTGTTACCCGCTTGCAACAAAATAACTTAGCCAGTTTACTTTCACCAAGGAAATATCCACAAACTGCACTGGCTGGACGTTTATTCCACACCTTGATATTCTTACACTGGAGGTTTCCTGATTTGGAAGCATATCTGTGGCCTACATTTCCTAAATAAGCTTCAATGCCCTATTTTATCAGCTGTCCTGAATATTTCTTTCTGCATGGTGAACTGCATTTCCTCTCAGTGCGTACTCTGTTAAAATAAATATTGAATTCCTGAAGCATTCTTCAGCAGCTTTCTGGTTCACAATGATTTGTGCTGAATTACCTGATATTAGCTAACCAGTGAAGGGACTTTACAATTAGTTACTATTCCCGTTCTGGAGATGGTGGACACAATTGCACACAGCATCACTGCTTAGCGAGTCAGGCCAGCATTATGGGGACAACCAAATAACCTGCAGTCGCTTAAAAACTTTTCTGTGTCAAAAGAACTTTGGGCGGGATTCTCCGTTGGCTGCCGCCAGATTCGGAAACCACTATTGGGTGGGGAATTGGTTTTGACTTCAAAATCATGGCGGTCGCCGGTTTCACGCAAAATCGCAATTCTCCGGTGCCTCGACAGTGGGGTCAATAAGTTCCAGAACTCACGTAAACGCCGTTGGCATATCATTACTGGGCCTGACCCAGTATTCTCTGAAACCTCTGTGATGCTCCACCTCCACTGGGGTGAATTCCTGATGGTGAGGTTCACTTGTGCTTTTAAAGATCATGAAACAGGCACTGAAGGAGATAGAGGGGATACGGAAAATGTCCAACATCGCCATAGTTTGCTGACAGTTGTGCCGCTAGCCGGGGTCGTCCGCCAGTTCCGGGGGAAGTTTCGCAAGGAGGCCAGGAGGTGGGCTGTGGGTCGAGGTGGACAGGCACGGAGCACCATTGCTGCAGCCTGCAATGCAGACATGCATCTGCGCACACCTTTGACTGCCCAATGAGAACTTAGGCCCATAGGTCATGTGGGTGTTCCCCCCCCCCCCCCCCCGGCACCCCACTAGGTGCCCTCTGGTCCTATCCGACCTATCAGTGGGTGGGTGCGCTCCAGCACAACCAGTGCCATCTTGTTGGCTGGGATGAGTGTGTGTGGTGAGTAAAATGCGTATATGCAGCTGCAGCTTGTCAGTCGTGTCAATCACTGACGCGGTGAATTCCGCACCGTTTCTCATTGGAATCGTTTGTGTTACATGTGCCGCTGGTCCAGGCGCGACGTCACGTGGAAGTCCACGAATGCTACCCCGTCTCAGGAATGGAGAATCCCTCCCATTATCTTTTGTACCTCCATTAGATTACCTCTTAGATGCCTCCTTTCAAGTCAGGAAAGTGCAGTATTGGGGCTGATGGTGAATTGGCAGCCTGTCCGTTTTTCTAATCCATGTTTTGCTACAGTAAAGGCAATTTGTTTTTGAAAAGAGAAGGAATTGGTGGATGTTGAGTCTGGAGAAGGGTGTGTAGATAGCCTGGGTCACATTGAGATCCAAAAAGACGAGGTGTTGGGCGTCTTGAAAAATATTAAGGTAGATACGTCCCCAGGGCCTGATGGAATCCACCCCAGAATACTGAAGGAGGCTAGAGAGGAAATTGCTGAGGCCTTGAGAGAAATCTTTGGATCTTCACTGTTTTCTGGTGATGTCCCGGAGGACTGGAGAGTAGCCAATGATGTTCTTTTGTTTAAGAAGGGTAGCAAGGATAATCCAGGGAACTACAGGCTGGTGAGCCTTACATCAGTGGTAGGGAAATTACTGGAGAGAATTCTTCGAGACAGGATCTACTCCCATTTGGAAGCAAATGGACGTATTAGCGAGAGGCAGCGCGGTTTTGTGAAGGGGAGGTCGTGTCTCACTAACTTGATGGAGTTTTTCGAAGAGGTCACAAAGATGATTGATGCAGGTAGGCAGTGGATGTTGTCTATATGGACTTCAGTAAGGCCTTTGACAAGATCCCTCATGGCAGACTGGTACAAAAGGTGAAGTCACACGGGATCAGGGATGAGCTGACAAGATGGATACAGAACTGGCTAGGTCATAGAAGACAGAGAGTAGCAATGGAAGGGTGCTTTTCTAATTCGAGGGCTGTGACGTAGTGTTCCACAGGGATCAGCGCTGGGACTTTTGCTGCTCGTATATATAAATGATTTGGAGGAAAATGTAACTGGTCTGATTAGTAAGTTTGCAGATGACCCAAAGGTTGGTGGAATTGCGGATAACGATGAGGACTGTCAGAGGATAGAGCAGGATTTAGATCTGGAGACTTGAGCGGAGAGATGGCAGATGGAGTTTAATCTGGACAAATGTGAGGTAATGCATTTTGGAAGGTCTAATGCAGGTAGGGAATATATAGTGAACGGTAGAATCCTCAAGAGTATTGAAAGTCAGAGAGATCTATGTGTACAGGTCCACAGGTGACTGAAAGGGGAAAGACAGATGGAGAAGGTAGTCAAGAAGGCATACGGCATGCTTGCCTTCATTGGCCGGGGCATTGAGTATAAGAATTGGCAAGTCATGTTGCAGCTGTATAGAACCTTAGTTAGGCCACACTTGGAGTATAGTATTCAATTCTGGTCGCCACACTACCAGAAGGATGTGGAGGCTTTAGAGAGGGTGCAGAAGAGATTTACCAGGATATTGCCTGGTATGGAGGGCATTAGCTATGAGGAGCGGTTGAATAAACTCGGTTTGTTCTCACTGGAACGACGGAGGTTGAGGGGCGACCTGATAGAGGTCTACGAAATTACGAGGGGCATAGACAGAGTGGATAGTCAGAGGCTTTTTCCCAGGGTAGAGGGGTCAATTACTAGCGGGCATAGGTTTAAGGTGCGAGGTGCAAGGTTTAGAGTAGATGTATGAGGCAAGTTCTTTACACAGAGGGTAGTGGGTGCCTGGAACTCGCTGTCGGAGGAGGTGGTGGAAGCAAGGACGATAGTGACATTTAAAGGGCATCTTGACAAATACATAAATAGGCTGGGAATAGAGGGATACGGACCCAGGAAGTGCAGAAGATTTTAGTTTAGATGGGCAGCATGGTCGGCACAAGCTTAGAGGGCCGAAGGGCCTGTTCCTGTGCTCTACTTTTCTTTGTTCTTTGATCTTTGTTCTAAATTTAGAGTACCCATTTAATTTTTTCCATTTAAAGGGGCAATTTAGTGCGGCCAATCCACTTGCCCTGCACATCTTTGGGTTGTGGGGCCGAGACCCATGCAAACACAGGGAGAATGTGCAAACTCCACACAGACAGTGACCCAGAGCCGGGTTCGAACCTGGGACCTCGGCGCGTGAGGCAGCAGTGCTAACCACTGCGCTGCCCATGCTGCCCTGTAAAGGCAATTTATTAAAATAAAGGTTTGGTGTAGCTCAATAGTTGGACTCTTCCATGAACTTCCTCCAGCCCTTAAATGCATCCCTCGATTGTCCAGTCACAGAGAATTCAGGTGTGGCCTGACTGGAGCACTGTACAATTGGCCATGACTTCCTCTGACTTGCTCTGTACTGTTTTGACTGTATAGTTTAACATTTTGTCGATTGCTGCTCTGCATTAGTTTGACATGTTAAGTGTCGTGTCTACTAAGACTCCTTACGGGCGGCACAGTGGCGCAGAGGTTAGTTAGCACTACTGCCTCAGGGTGCCGTGGACCTGGGTTCGATCCAGGCCCCGGGTCACTGTCCACGTGGAATTTTCACACTCCTGTGTCTGTGCCGGTTTCACCCCACAACTCAAACAAGTGCAGGGTAGGTGGATTGGCCACACTAAATTGCCCCATAATTGGAAAAAAAAAAGAATTGGGTACTCTAAATTTTATTTTTTAAAAGACTCCTTACAAAGTTATCCTTCGCTATTGTAGCAATACTCATGGGATTGTGTGCTGCCTATTTTTCCCATATGTTGAGATTGTATGAATAAAAGTAATTTTCAGAACATAGAGCTGCTGGCAGCATAGAACAGCAACCCAGTTTCAGCCATCTCCCACAGAAAAATATCAGAGGAAAGAAACAATTCTGAATGCTGCTCAATAATGCTGTTTGATACATTTATTACTATTGATCCCCTGTGAAAAACACGATGGATGAAAGTGTTCCAATTCAGAAGAATCAACTGATGTGTCTATGGTCGGGGGACACAATTTTACACACAAATATATTGTCATGCGAGGAAAGGTATGTCACATTCATGACTTCAATTGTCTGCTACATTCAGTGCAAAATTGTGTAAAACTGCCCTATCTTTTAAAAATGGACTGATGAGAGGGCTGCTGTTCAGAGCACCTTTTCCCCCAGAGAGTGCTATCACTGTTTCACACCTGATTGCTTGAAAGGCACTTCAGGTCCAGCACTTCACTGACCTTAAGGTGCCAGCATTCAGAGGTGAATCCGAGCAGCTTACAGTTCTACCGCCCAACTTGGATGCGAGTTAGGGGTGGAGGGCTCGGGTTTCCAACTGCTCCAGCAGCAGCAATGACCAGCTGCAGTACCAGCTGGTAAAGGCTTGTGTGCAGAGGAGGCAAGGACCACTTGCGATGAATCACGATGGGCGATGGGTGCGAGAGGGCAATAGACAGAGGATGAATATGAGTGTTGGTTGCTCTGAGGGGGATGAGAGGTGCCCACAACGAGTGGAGCTGCGAGATATGCTGAGCTGACAAAAGCGGTGAAGGAGCAGGCTGGGAAAATGAGACACATTTTCTGTGTGGGGATACCTGTAGTTACATCGCTCACTCTGGCTGCTGACTCCTTCTGCCACTTCCATCCATGCTGCCTGATTCGAGGGGCTGTCCTCCTTCTCCTTCCAGCCTTGGAGGACTCTCCTCTTCTCAGTCTCTCCACTTCCTCAGCTGAATATCCAGAAAAGAATGAGAGAGACCAGGGAGTGCAGCCTTCCCAGGTCCCATCTCCATTCCTCTAGGTTTTGCAGATTGAAAGATCCAAACATCGTGGAACTTCTCTGATGTATGCCCTGGTCCCTTTAAACTGAAATCCTTTCTCTGACAAAATGACAAACTCATCCTCCCTACTATCCTGATTTAGTCATGGAGCTCGGAGATGAGCCCTTAATTGGTTTGCTCTGTTAAAGACCAAATGGAAAGCTCAGAAATTGGGATGGCAAAAATTATCCCACTGGTGCACCAGAGTCTAAAGCATTAACATTCCACCCATTATATGCAGCAAGAACTGGACAACAACCAGGTTTGGCCATTAACATTCATACCCTATAAGTGCCAGGCAAAAATCTAACCATCTCCACTTGACATTCAATGGCCTTTCCATTGGTAAAACTCCACTATGAACATCCTGGAGTTTACCATTAATCAGAAACTGAACTTGACCAGCTTTAGAAATACTATGGTAACATTCCGACAGTGAGTAACTAATCAACTAATTCCCCCAAGCCTGTCCTCGGCATAAGTCAGGAATGTGATGGAATACTCTCCATGTACCTATATGAGTACAGCTCCAACAACACGCAAGAAACTCAACATCATCCACAACAACTGTTTGGTTGCTTGGCACGCCATGCGTCACCTTCAACTCCCTCCACCATTAATGTACAGTGGCAGCAACTCACCAAGGCTTCTTTGACAGCACTTCTAAACCCACAATCTCTACCACATGTAAGGTCAAGGGCATCAGATGCATGGGGACACCACCAGATGCAAGCTCCCCTCCAACCTGCACAGCATGCTGACTTGGAACTATTATCCCCATCCCTTCACTGCTGTTAAGTCAAAACCCTGGAACTCCCTTCCCAACAGCAATGTATGGCAGCAGTTCAAGAAGGCTGCTCACCACCACCAGGGCAATTAAGGATGGGCAACAAATGCTGTCCCAACCGGCGGTGCCAACATCCCGGGGTGATATCTGGGGAGTCGCAAAAGAGTTCACCTTTCCCTTTTTCACACATTTGTTGTGGGGCCCATCAAGCACAGCATGAATTTAAACAGTTTCGCCAGCCTCTGGGAGGTATCATTTCAATTGTACATCACATGGGCTGCTGCAGTTCAAGAAGGAGGCTCACCATCACCTTTTAAGGGAAATTAAGGATGGACAATCTACATCCATGAACAAATAATTTTTAAATGATTTGTTATCTATATCACACTTTTATTAGAGATGGCAGTTGTGGAATCAGCAAACAAAGGCTGAAATGATGAGGATACAGTTCTTCTCTCCCATTGTACGACTATAATAATAATAATCTTTATTGTTGTCACACTAAGGCTTATATTAACACAGCAAAGAAGTTACTGTGAAAATCCCCCAGTTGCCACATTCCGGCGCCTGATTGTGTCCACTGAGGGAAGAATACAGAATGTCCAATTCACCTAACAATCACGTCTTTTGGGACTTGTGGGAGGAACGGGAACACCCAGACTCTGCACAGACAGTGACCCGAGCGGAAATCGAACCTGGGACCCTGGCATTGTGAAGCAACAGTGCTAACCACCGTGCTACCGTGCCGCCCACCACTGTGCTACCATTCCATACAATAGCAGCCATGGATACAGAGGACAGCCCTGATTTCCCAAGGAGACCCCCATCACAACCCCCCACCAGACTCCCCCCCCAAGAAGACTCCCGTCAGACCACCCAACAGAGACTCCCATCAGAGCCCTCATCAGACCCCCCCCCCCATCAGAACACCCCAGCACCGCCCCTACAGAGACCCCCCAGCTACACCATCAGACCCTCCCATCAGACAGCGCCCCCCCCCCACCCCCCATCAGGGACACCTGCTGTGAAAAAGAGGACGTCAAAGCACTTTTTGATGGACCTAGAGCATAACAAGAGTGTTTATAAACATTGTGTTTAGCATCAAAGCAGGGTTGTGGAGATGCATTCAAGGGTGAAGGGAAAGATAAATAAACAATGCACCAAGCAGCTGCCTATGGAGAAATAAAACTGTCAATCACTGGCCAATGCAATATATTGTGTGAAATTAAATGAAAGATTTACATTTCAAAGGTGATGAAGGGATTTCAAGCCCATTGAAGTGTACTGGGCTTTAGAAGAAGCCTCTGACACTTATAACAGCTGCTACTTTGAACACTTTTGTCAACAGCAGCAGATGTTAGGAAAGGGTAAGTGACATTACCACTACACCACCATTATCCCCTAACTCTGGGGAATTAGCTCATTTCACAGTAACGTCATTACAGTGTTAATGTATCCCTACTTGTGACAATAAAGATTATTATTATTATATTATATTATAAGTGGTACAGCGTTCACTTTGCATGTGAGAGGTAGTCCGATCGATGTCCACATTCTCCACTTCGATTGGGGCAGCATGGTGGCACAGTGGTTAGCACTGCTGCAATACAGTGCCAGAGACCTGGGGCGGAATTCTTCACCCCGCCGCGCCACATTTCCGCCCTGACCGGCTGGTGGGATTCTCCGTTACGGCAGCCGGTCAAAGGGGTTTCCCATTGTGGGGCAGCCCCACACCGTCGGGAAACCCCCGGGCCCCAGTACAACGGAGAATCCCGGCAGCTGGGAATCCCGCCCCTGGGTTTAATTCTGACCTTGTGACTGTCTGTGTGGAGTTTGCACGTTCTCCACGTGTCTGTGTGGGCTTTCTCTGGGTGCTCTGGTTTCCACCCAGAGTCCAAAGATGTGCAGATTAGATTGGCCATGCTAAATTGCCCCTTAGTGTCCAAAAGGTTAGGTAGGGTTATTGGGTTACAGGGATAGGGTGGAGCCGTGGGCTTAAGTGGGGTGCTCTTTCCAAGGGCCGATGCCGACATGATGGGATGAATGGCCTCCTTCTGCACTGTATGGACTCTGAGATTCTAAGTGAAATGTAGCGATTTTTCACCCTAATGTCTGGACTGCTCTTCAGCTTTCAGGCAGAGATTTCTGATGCTGGGGGAGGTTTGATGAGGGTGTCTGTTGGGGGGGATCTTATGGATGGTCTGATGTGAGGGGGTCAGATTGGGGGCTGGGGTTGTCTGTTGGGTGGGTCTGTTGCGGGTCTCTGTTGGGGGGGTCTGATGGGTGGTCTGATGGGAGAGCTGGGGGGTATGGTGGGAAGCTGGGGAGGTGTGTTGGGTGATTCTGATGGGAGGGTCTGTTGGGAGTCTCTGGGGTCTGATGGGGAGTCTGATGCCGGAGCTGGGGAGGGGGGGTCTGATAGGGGACTGGGGAAGTCTGTTTGGTGGGTCAAGGCGCCGATGACCCAGATTCGACCCCAGCCCTGGGTCACTGTTCGTGTGATGTTTACACTTTCTCCCCGTGTCTGTAAGGGTCTCTCCCCCACAACCCAAAGATGTGCAGCGTAGGTGGATTGGCCACGCTACATTGCCCTTTAATGGCCCCTTCTGGTTTTATTTTGGATTTCCAACATCTTTCCAATTTTGTTCTTGTGTTGCTGTATGAGAATCCACCGAGCACACTTTCAGTGTTGATGGCAGTCACCCTGACACGCTGAATGCACCAAAGCCTACATCCTGGCTAACAGTCATTCATACACCGTGGTGTTTCTGTGGTCAGATACCATACAATGTTTACCTTCAGTTCTAGGAGAAGGATGTGTGCAGGTCATTGTGCACCAGATAGCAAAACTTTACAGCATCCGGTTTTGTGAAGCGTGGGTGTTAATGAGACCTCTAAATGTGGCGTATGTTCCAAAATCACCAATTACTCCGATCCCTTATCCCCAGGCAGTCTTTCCTATTACAAAAAAATTCTATCCTTGGGTACACCTTACGCACCGAGGAGGAAAACGAAAACGAAAATTCCAGCTCCCTCGGGTGCAAAAATCCCCAAGGGTCCACTCTGCCCATTTCCTCCATAAACCCTGTCAAGCCTTTACCTCCCTGACAGGACCAGCGGGTGCGGCTGTGACCTGTCCAACCTTGGCTTCTGCACCAGGTTCCAGTCCCCACCCACTATCAGCTCATGCAAATCCAATTCAGGAATGGCCCCACATAACTTCCTTATGAACCCTACATTGTCCCAGTTAGGACCATACACGCTTGCCAACGCCACCAACTTCCTCTCCAATGTCCATGTCACGATTATATACCAACCGGCCTGGGCCGCCACCAACTTCACCATCTGGAACCTCACTCTTACTAACCAAAGCTGCTAGTCTCCTTTGCCTTCCTGTCAAACCCCAAATGAAACACTTGGCTTACCCAGCCCTTCCTAAGCCTCACCTGATCCTTCGCCCTCAAATGAGTCTCCTGCAGCATAGCCACGTTGGCCGTTCAAACTTTTTGCACGAAACTAACCTAATCAGGTTTAGGCCTCAACAACCGATGAGCCCGGTCCAGTTCATACCAAGAGGGATCATCTCCTTCCCTCACCAACTCCGCCAACAACTTGGCAAAGTATTGCGTCGGCCTTGGGCTCTCCACCCCCTCGGACAGGCCCACGATTCACAAATTCTGCTGCCTCGATCTATTTTCCAAATCCTCCAACTTTGCTCGCAGCCCTTTGTTGGCCTTGCCCACCCTCTGCAGCTCCTCCCCTATCGAGGCGAGCTGATCACTGTGCTGCGATATGGCCTCCTCCACTCCCTTTATTTCCTCACCCTGCTCCCGCACCTTGGCTGATGCCATCGACACAGCTATCTTCACCGGGGCAATTGCCTCCTCCACCAACACCTTCAAAGCCACCGCCATCTCCTTCCTCAACAACTCCCTGTGCCTTGCCAACTGCTTCTCCAGTTCCAAAGCCACCACCTCAGTCATCTTTTCTGCCGTAAGCAGTGTGGCCCCACCCAGCGACCCAGCCTCCGCCATCTTGTCAGCTCCCGGGCTGGCCCTTTCACCCGACAGTGAACCCTCCCTTCTTCATGGCGGCTTTCTTTTGACATTTTCCACCTTCCTTTTGCCTTCCTACACTCGATCATCAAAAAATTTCCCCTGGGACGGGGCCTTAAAGTCCAAAAAACGCACAACTTCCCCCTACGTGCCGCCACTGGAAGTCCTAAATTGGAAATATATTATGAGTGCCAGTGACACGATCATTCTTCTTTCTTCATTTTGCGAATTAAGGGGCAATTTAACGTGGCCAATCCACTACCCTGTTGTGGGAGTGAGACCCACGCAGACATGGGGAGAATGTGCAAACTCCACACAAACAATGACCTGGGGCTGGGATCGAACCTGCGTCCTCAGCGTTGTGAGGCAGCAGTGCTAACCGCTGCGCCACCATGCCGCCCTCAGATCATTTTTGCGACTGCTAACATTTAAAAAGGAAATCTGAACACCTGGCAATTAACTGACAGAACTACGCCATAAACCTCCACGGTTTTAAACAAAAACAAATATTATTGGATATCAAAAATAATAAAACAATGCAAACATGATTAGCTTAACACTATAGCTTGTAAAGACTTATGCCGTGAACTCAGTCCTCGTTTTCATTTCCCCTCAAGAGTTTCTCCATCTTGTAAAATCTTGAAGGTTCCTTCACTTCTCTGGTACCAATCCCAAGTATTTTGTAGTTTTCCAGGATTTACTCTGATTTCTCTTCAGTGTTCCAGCTCCAAGATTTCATGGGAACCCATCCATTAGCTTTTGGCTATGTCACCCCTTAACTTTCCTTCAAACCGCTCGATGGAGGCTCCACTGGGTGGCAACCATCGGTTCATCCCGGGGAACACGGATGGGGGATTCAGGGGATGGCAAAGGGCGGGCATCAGCAAATTGAGGGACCTGTTTATTGGCGGGAGGTTTGCGGGCCTGGGGGAACTGGAAGATAAATTTGGCTTTCCCCAGGGGAACATGTTCAGATACCTGCAGGTAAAGGCGTTTGCTAGGCGACAGGTAGAGGGATTCCCTTTGCTGCCCTCGCAGGGGACGATGGACAGAGTGCTTTCGGGGGTGTGGGTAGGAGAGGGGAAGGTGTCTGACATCTATAAGGTAATGCAGGAGGTGGAGGAGTCGTCAGTGGAGGAGCTGAAGGCTAAATGGGAGGAGGAACTCGGGGAGCAGATAGAGGACGGGACTTGGGCGGAGGCCTTGGAGAGAGTCAACTCTTCCTCCTCATTTGCGAGGCTTAGTCTCATCCAATTTAAGGTGCTGCACCGGGCCCACATGTCCGGGACTAGGATGAGTATGTTCTTCGGGGGTGAGGACAGGTGCACCAGATGTTCGGGGAGTCCTGCGAACCACGCCCATATGTTCTGGGCATGCCCAGCACTGGAAGAATTCTGGAAGGGGGTGGCGGGGACGGTGTCGAGGGTGGTTGGATCCAGGGTCAAGCCAGGGTGGGGACTCGCGATTTTTGGGGTTGGGGTGGAGCCGGGAGTGCAGGAGGCGAAAGAGGCCGGGGTCCTGGCCTTTGCGTCCCTAGTAGCCCGTCGAAGGATTCTGCTACAGTGGAAGGATGCGAGGCCCCCAAGCGTGGAGACCTGGATCAGTGACATGGCGGGATTTATAAAATTGGAAAAGGTCAAATTTGCCCTGAGAGGATCAACACAAGGGTTCTATAAACGATGGCAGCCTTTTCTGGACTTCCTGGCTCAGAGATAGGTAACTGGGTCATAGCAGCAGCAACCCGGGGGGTGGGGGGGGGGGGGGGGGGGGGTGCATTATTGTAGTGTTTATTCTGTAACTTTATAGTGTGTTAATTTGCGTTGTTGTTAAAATGCTGGGTTGTTCATGGGGATGGGGCGAATGTATATGATTGTTAATATTATTGTTATTTTCGGTATTTTACTAAGGTGCGTTATTGTTGTATAAAATCAAAATTTCTCAATAAAAATTATTTAAAAAAAAAAAAAAACTTTCCTTCAAACCTCAAGACTCTGGATTGCACAGCTCAATCTCGGGCCTCTCTACGATTCTTCCTCAATGGCTTAAAACATTAGAAAAAACCCTTGGTTTCCAATCGCCCATTGTTGTGGTTTCAAACTGCAGCCAAGCTCATGAAGCCCAGAACTCCAATTGCATCATGGGTAACTGCCTTTCATGGAGAGGATTACTGTAGAGTTCTTGGTTTAGATTCCAGTCACACAAACTGTCCAGTCGAATGTCCCCTTACCAACTCTGTCTTATTCTGAATACCAACTCCCAATTGCTGGCTACACAGAGGATGATGAGCATTTGAAACTCTCTATCTCCTCAGCTTGACAATACCAGAAGTCCAATTCACTGTTAAGAGCCTTTCATTTAACAAGTGTTTTCGACTCTTTTAGCCAACACACAAAATATCAATGGAAATTTGTTTGAAAGTGATACATTCTCTTCTCCAGCAAGTTTGGTCTAAAAACTCAAAACTAAACTGTTTGATCACAGTTTCCACAGGAACATACTCACTATGTAATTAACTTTGTAGAATCCAATTGGGGAGTATGGAGTGAGGCACTGCGAAGGTTAAACGGGACCTCCTTGTGGTGAATCATAACAGCATAATTCACACTGTTATCACACATGTTGTACCATGCCTCTGTAAGCTCGGCACACGAGCAGTTGCGCGGCTCTGCCCCTAGGGGGAGGTGTACTGGGAATGTACGGAAGTTTGTGCTGGGCTCCACCCTTGGTTCCACCCATGAGTCCTCCCCCCCACTGGTTGTATAAAGCTTGCCATTCGGAGCCTGCCTGCCAGTTCATCTAGAGTTCATCTCGTCACAGGCAGGCTCTGTTGTAAGACGGTTAAAACCACTGTTCACTTCTAACCACGTGTCGCATGAATTGATGGTCTCATCACTCCTCTTGTGCAAGGATGAGCCTGATACAGTTTAAGGTGGTGCACAGGGTGCATATGACGCGGGTGAGAATGAGTGGGTTGTTTCAGGGGTGGCAGGTGTGTGAGAGGTGTGGGCAGGGGCCAGCGAATCACGCGCACATGTTTTCGGGTTGCGAAAAATTAGGAAGATTCTGGACAGGAGTGTTCACGGTCTTAGCCAGGATAGTGGAGGAGGAGATGGACCCGGACCCTTTGGTGGTGAAATTTGGGGTTTCAGAGAAGCCGGAGCTCATGGAGAGGATGAAGGCCGATGTTGTTGCCTTCGCCACTCTGATTGCATAGCGACGAATTTTGCTGGAGTGGCAGTCGGCATCGTCGCCAGGGGTAGCGGCTTGGTTGGGTGACCTGTACGACTTCCTGTGGTTGGAGAAGATAAAGTATGAGTTAAGGGGCTAGACCAACTGCCTGTATCCTTCTATACCCTGTCTGTTCATGTGTCTATCTAGATAAGTCTTAAAGATTGCTAAGGTGTCTGCCTCAACCAACTCTCTCCCTCTTGGCTGTGCCTTCCAGGCCACCACCATCGTCTGTGTAAATAATTTCACCTGCACATCTCCACTGAATCTAGCCCCCCCCCCCCCCCCCCCCCCCCACCTTGAACTTGTACCCCCTTGTAATTGTCATTTCCACCCTGGGAAAAGGCCTCCAACTGTTCACCCTAACTATACCCCTCATAATGTTATAAACTTCTATCAGGTCGCCCCTCAACGTCCGTCTTTCCAGTTTATTCAATCTCTCCTCATAGCTAAAACCCTCCATACCTTTTCTGTACTCTCTCCAAAGCCTCCACGTCCTTCTAGTAGTGTGGTGAACAGAGTTGGACACAGTATTCCAAATGTGGCCTAACCAACGTTCTATATAACTGTGACATAATTTGCAAGCTTTTATACACGATACCCCGTCCTATGAAGGCAAGCATGTCATATGCTTTCTTTACCACCATTTCCACCTGTACTGCCACTTTTAAGGATCTGTTGACCTGCATGCCCAGATCTATCTGTGTCACTATGCTCCTGATGGTTCTGCCATTTATTTTATAGCACCCACCTGAATTGGATCTACCAAAATGCATCACCTCACATTTGTCCAGGTTAAATTCCACCTACCATTTCTCTGCCCAATTTTGTAGCCTATCTATATCCTGCTGTATTCTTTGAAAATCCTTATCACTATCCGCAACTCCTGCACTTAGTAACATGCGCACATTTGCTAATCAGACCCGCTACATTTTCTTGCAAGTCATTTATATATTACAAAGAGCAGAGGTCCCAGTGTTGACCCCTGCGGAACACCACTAGTTACAGACCTCCATTTGGAAAAACACACTTCCACTGCTATCCTCTGTCTTTTATGGCCAGTCTAGTTCTGAATCCATCGAGCCAGTTCACCCCTGACCCCGTGTGATTTAACCTTTTACACCAGCCTGCCATGAGGGACCTTGTCAAAGTCCACGTAGACAACATCCACAGCTTTTCCCTCGTCAATCATTTTTGTCACCTCCTCAAACAAATCAATTAAATTAGTGAGACATTGCAGAGGCAGCAGGGGGGGTTGGCGTTGCCAAACTTGCTTCATTATTATTGGGCGGCGAATGTGGACAAGGTGCGGTGGTGGTGGGAAGGGGAAGGGGTAGAGTGGGTTAGGATGGAGGAGGAATCTTGTAAGAGGTCTAGTTTGAGGGCTATGGTGATGGCAGCATTGCCAATTGCTCCGAGTAGGTATTCAGGGAGCCCAGTGATGCAGCCCACGGTAAAGATATGGAATCAGCTGAGGAGGCATTTTAGAGTAGAAGGGATGTCGGTGCTAACGCCGCTGTGAGAGAATCATGGGTTTGAGCCGGGGGGATGGATAGTGTATACAGGAGGTGGAGGGAAGTGGGGCTGGTCAAGGTGAGGGATTTGTATTTGGAGGAAGAGTTCACCAGTCTGGAGGAGCTCAGGGAGAGGGTAGAGCTGTCGAGGGGTAGTGAGTTCAGGTATCTACAGGTTAGAGACTTTGCACAAAAGGTCTGCAGGGGTTCCCTAGATTACCGGGATACACCCTGCTGGAGCGACTGCTGCTTCCGGATGTGGAAGGGGAGGGAAGAATTGGGGATATATATAAGTGGCTGGGGGAGCAGGGAGGCGAGTGGGTGGTGAAGATCAAGGAAAAATGGGAAGCAGAGTTGGGAATGGAGATCAATTGGGGAGTATGGAGTGAGGCACTGCGAAGAGTAAACGGGACCTCCTCTTGTGCAAGGATGAGCCTGATACAGTTCAAGGTGGTGCACAGAGTGCATATGACTCGGGGGAGAATGAGTGGGTTTTTCAGGGCGGTAGCAGATGAGTGTGAGAGGTATAGGTGGGGGCCAGCGAATCATGCTCACATGTTTTGGGGTTGTGAAAAATTGGGAAGATTCTGGGTGAGAGTCTTAACCAGGATAGTGGAGGAGGGAGTGGACCCGGACCCTTTGGTGGCGATATTTGGGGTTTCAGAGAAGCCAGAGCTCATAGAGAAGAGGAAGGCCAATGACATGACCTTCGCCTCTCTGATTCCACGGTGACGAATTTTGCTGGAGGGGCGGTCGGCATCGCCACCGGGGGTAGCAGCATGGTTGGGTGACCTGTACGACTTTTTGCGGCTAGAGAAGATAAAGTATGAATTAAGGCGCTCAGCAGGGGAGTTCGAGAAAAGGTGGGGGATGTTTGTGACCATATTTGAGGAGCTGTTCGTCGCAGGAAGGATGGGCGGGGTGGGGGGGGGGGGTGGTTAGGCTGATGGGGAGGGGTGAAAAAGGAGGAAAATCTGTACAGACTTTATCATTGATTGTTGGGAAGAATGTTTCCCGGGGTGTTTATTTGCTGTAACCTACTGTGATACAAGTTTGAATAAAACGCTTTTTTTTTTTAAATTAGTGAGACATGACCTCCCTCATACAAAACCATGCTGTCTGTCGCTAATAAGATCATTCATTTCCAAATGTGCATAGATCGACCTATCTTTGAGAATCTTTTCCAACAATTTCACTACCTTCACCGTCAAGCTCTTGTTACTTGATTCTTTCTAACTAGTCCTCCCTCTGTACAGCTGTAACATGTTCTCTAACTAGTATTGCGACTCCTCCACCTCTTTTACCTTCCCCTCTGACTCACTTTAAACACCTGTACCCTGGAATAATTAGCTGCCAGTCCTGTCCCTTTTTAACCAAGTCTCCGTTACAGCAACCACATCCAAGTTCAGCGCATGAATCAAGGCTCTAAGTTCATTTGTCTTACCTGTAACGCACCGTGCATTGAAGCAGATGCACTCCAGACCTCCAGGCCCACTGAGTTTGACCTCCCCCAGCCTGCTCTTCCTCTTAGCCAGCCTGGCCCTCGTACCATGCTCATCCCCAGTCTCTACACTTGCTGGCTTACTGCTCTGATTCCCACCCCCCTGCCACATTAGTTTAAACCCACCCGAATTATACTCAGAAACCTCCCAGCCAGAATATTGTTGCCCCTCCAGTTCAGGTGAAATCCGTCCTTCTTGTACAGGCCCCACCTTCCCTAACCACAGCGTCACCGTGCCGCCCGTATCAACTTATGTTGACCGTTTTTCTGTATTGTTTATCTTCTAGACAACCTGGTCACGTGATCATTCAGATTTTTTTTTTAACCAGAAATCATCTCTCAGAGACCTAGTGGCATTTTCCCTCCAAAAGCACATGAGCCATCACACTTCCTTCATTGGCTGTAAAGTGTTTTGAGATGTCTGCTAGTTGCGAAAAGCATTTCATACATTTCCATTTATCTTTTTAGCAACAAACCTCAGCGCGGGTTTTCCTTTTATTTATGACCTTGCTTGCTGACCCATGTTGCACCTTTTATTAATTAGTGCCGTCGCACTTGGAGGGATCCCGTTACTCCTCCTGGCTCTTCCCATCTCTGGAGCGAGAATGCCTCCATCCAAACTTTAAAAAAAACATTTTCGGGTAATCATTTTGATGCACTTTACTATTAATTGAACTCCTTTCATTTATTCAAAACAGCAATCAAGAAATCTGTGAAAAGTTTCAGCTCTGTCAATAGCTGCATTGTAGAAGAAAAGCATCACTTTGGAGCTAAAAACTGCTGGTCAAAGTGGAAAACTGTTCCCTTGTTAAATGTAACTTGGTGCTGCTGACATGAGTCACTTACCAGACTCACTTTACCCTTTCCAGAGATTCATCTTCCAGAGCCCTCTGTGGTGTTTTAAAGGATTGATTGTATCTTCCGACATTCACAGAGATCATTTTAACCAGGCAGAATGGCACTTGAGGGGAGCTCCCAGGGGTTCGGACGCCACTGGGTGATTGGCCTCTGGGCAGGGTGGCACCCTGCCACTGATGGTGCCACTCTGGCACTACCAGCTTGGCACCCTGCCCAAATGACACTGTCAGGCTGTCAGTGCCAGGCTGGCATTGTGCCCATGCCATGGACCGTCCAGAGGTGCCCTGCCTGTGTGAGATGGGGGTCCCGAGGACCCTCTCATACGTGAGTTGGAGCTTTGGGTGATCCAGGGTTTGCGTCAGCAGGGGGTCGGTTCTGGGGGGTGGTTGGGAGTTCAGGGCGCCATTTAAAAATGGCATCCAACCTCCTCCTGCACTGAGAGGTTCTGGCGAGTGAAGCTCCTCAGTCTAGGAAATGAGACCAAGTATGGTCTCGGCAGGGCGTTCTCTGTTGAGATCCCAGATTGCAACAGAGACCCGTTAAAACGCGCTCGACATGGGACTCTTGCAATTCGGTTAGATCGCACCCATGGGATCTCTCTTTGACAAAACGGTGCTGACTCTCCTGGATTAATCCTTGTCTCTCCAAGTGGAGATTAATTCTGTCCCTCAGAATTTTTTCCGGAAGTTTCTTTACTGAACTTAGATCACTGGCCTGTAATTTCCTGGTTAGTCCATACGTCCCTTCTTGAATAATGGCACTGCATTAGCTGTCCTCCAGTCCTCTGGCACCTATCCTGTGGCCAGACAAGAGGTGAACATTTTTGTCAGAACCGCTGCAATCTCCTCCCTTGCCTCCCATCGAAACCTGGGATACATCTGGCCCCGGGGATTTAGTCACTTTTAGGTCCGGTAGAACTGTTAATACCTCCTCCCTCTCACTGTTAAGTCATTGAAGCAAATCACGGTGCGTCTCCCTGATTTCTATACCTACAACATTATGATGGATGAGTTTTCAATGCTTAGTCCTCAAGAGATAGTAATGGCTGAGGAGACTTTCCTATTGCTAGTGTCCCAAACCAAGACATATGGAGATTCAGATGCGAGCATTTCCCTTGTGACAGTGTTTGCCTCCTTACAAGAAGTAGGAAACATCTAGCATCTACTGACATGGCTGTTCTTCTTTACTAGACTTTAGGTTCACAGGGTGAGTGCAGTAGTAGGACACTGATGACCATAGCTAAGATCTAATACTACTGAGCCACAAGCTCTTCAGGCCCAAGTGTGAATGCAGCACCCATCCTCTCAGCAATGTTTCAGCTAATCCCTCAGGGGAATTCCACCCAGAGAGTTGTTGGCCAATGAGAGCTGTTCAGCATTGTTGGCAGCAGTGGGAGTGGTGGCCATTGCTGGTGCTGCACTCAGGGCTTGAGGAGCTGTGCAGCCCCGCTCTAGATTAGGGCTTTGCAAGTGTTGGGGTCTTTGTGGGTGCCAAGCTGGCATGCCCTAGCAGGGTGGGTGGAGGGCTGGGGTTTGAGAGGCCATGAAGGTAGGGGCACCGGCAGGGAAGGGGGGGGGGGGTATTTGTGGGGGAGGCGGGGGGGGGTCTGCAGAAGGGTGAGGCAGAGAAGTGGTGTGGTAATGGTTTGGAGGGGCCCTCCAGTGCACCCAGGGGACCTGATAAGGAAGAACCACCTCCCTGCCCCGCCTGCCACCATCCTACACTGAGGAAGGGTCAAGCCTGGGTGTTTAGCCTGGGCCTCTCCTACTGCCAATTAAATCCCAGCAACAGTGGGGATTAAGCGGGCATTAATTGAGAGTATCAACCTTTCCTCTAGTGAGCGGATCACTCGACTCCACCCCTGCCACTGCTAAGATTACAGTGGGGGCTGGAGTGGGCTGGATTTTACATACCCACACTTTCACACCCGTCGGCGGGGGGGGGGGGGGGGGGGGGGGGGGGGGGGGGGCACTGCCCGTTAATTCTGTTTCTCTCTCCATGGACCTGCTTCCAGACCTGCTAACTATTTCCAGCACTTACTGATGCTGTTTCAAAGTATTAACTGTTAGGTTTTATTGGACTAGCGTGAACACACCAAAAGAACATTTACACTTATTACCTATTAAAAACCTCCATTTCTTGCTTGCTAGTACACCCATCACCTTTGTATGTTGTTGAAATAGCTTCAGGTTCCTGCATATGCCTTAGTGCCCTGATTAACAAGTAGTCATGTGGCTTTGACCTCAGTCAATCACCCAAGAATACAACGGTGCTGAAATAGCCACGAGGTGGGAAAAGAGATGGGTGCACCATTCTGAGATTAGCCCTATTCTCAGCAGATGGAGGTAAATATCCCTTAGGTGTATCAGATTAAGACTCAAATTAGATTCTACTGTACCAAGGTCTGAGCAACTCAACACTTTGTCCGACTTAATGAGAGGACACTTTACAAGGCCCTCTCTCTCTTATTCTCTGACTTATGAACCGTCATCATTCCTTTCCTGGACCCACCATCGGCTTCCAACTGACGAGAGATGAGGCGGAAGTGAGAAATCATCCAGGGATATGGATCAAAGAACAAAGAACAAAGAAAAGTACAGCACAGGAACAGGCCCTTCTGTACTCCAAGTCTGCGCCGACCATGCAGCCCGTTTAACCTAAAATCTTCTACATTTCCAGGGTCCGTATCGTCTGTTCCCATTCTCTTCATGTATTTGTCACAATGCCCCTTAAACGTCACTATCGTACCTGCTTCCACCACCTCCTCCGGCAGCGACCAGAATTGAACACTATATTCCAAGTATGGCCTAAGTACGGTTCGATACAGCAGCATCAAAGCTTGCCAATTTTTATACTCAGTGCCCAGGCCGATGAAGGCAAGCATTCCAAATGCCTTCTTGACTACCTTGTCCACCTGTACTGTCACTTTAGTGACCTGTGCACCTGTACACCTAGACCCCTCTGTCTGTCAATACTCTAAAGCAGGCATTGTCAAACACGGGGGTGCGACCCGCGGGTGGGTCGCGGGCGGGTGTCGGGAGGGTCACGGAGCCGTCCGTCGCTTGCGCTCACGCAAATCTATGCACAACAGCCGCAGCAGCCGGCTGTTAATAACGGCAACTGCAAGCAGCCTACAAAATGGCTGCGAACACGTAAAGAAAATGCGGCCACACTGCGCATGCGTGCCAGATCATCAGCACGCATGCGCAAAACTATGCGCACGCACGCCGCTGATCGGGCCCACGTGCGTAGTGCCACCGCTTTTTTTTTAAATGGTCGCAGCGTTTTGTTTTACAAGCTCGGTGGGTTTTATTCATTTTTTTTCTTTTATTCATTAATTTTTATTTTTTTCATTTATTTTATTCATTTTATTTATTTTTTTACAAGTTCGGAGGGGGTTTTATTTTCTAAAATGTTACAGGAAAAAAATGCAGAACTTTGGACAGATGGAGACTCTATACTTTTCGACACAGGAAGGCTTCACCTTCATCCAACAGGTTCCATTGGAGGAGCGTGTACGAGGGCCAAAGGGACCCAAAACCATTTCCTCCATTTTTGTCAGCAGCAAACAAAGTGAGAGAAAATGGTGGGTCACGCAGGTCGGCCGGCGTGGGTCGCTCAGGTTGGCCGGCGTGGGTCCCGAAGGTTGGCCGGTTGGTAAAAATGGGTCCCCGGAAAAAAAGTTTGAACAACACTGCTCTAGAGAGTTCTGCCATTTACTGTATATTTCTCACCGTATTAGTCCTTTCAAAATGTATTACCTCACATTTGTTCGGATTAAACTCCATCTGCCATATCTCTGCCCAAGTCTCCAACCAATCTATATCCCCCTGTATCCTCTGATCATCCTCATCGCTATCCGCAATTCCACCAAACTTTGCGTCGTTCACAAACTTACTAATCAGACCAGTTACATTTTCTCCCAATTCATTTATATATACTACAAACAGCAAATGTCCCAGCACTGATCCCTGCAGAACACCATTAGTCACAGCCCTCCAATCAGAAAAGCATCCTTTCACTGCTACCCTCTGTCTTCTATGACCGAGCCAGTTCTGTATCCACCTTGTCAACTCACCTCTGATCCCGTGTGACTTCACCTTTTGTACCAGTCTGCCATGAGGAACCTTGTCAAAGTCCTCACTGAAGTCTGTATAGACAACATCCACTGCTCTACCTTCATCAATCATCTTCATCACTTCCTCGAAAAACTCGATCAAGTTAGTGAGACACGACCTCCCCTTCACAAAACCATGCTGCTTTTCGTTAAACCGTCCATTTGCATCCAAATGGGAGTAAAGAAGAATTCTCTCCAATAATTTCCCTACCACTGATGTAAGGCTAGCCAGCCTATAATTTCTTAAATAAATGAAAAAACATTGGCTATTCTCCAGTCCTCTGGGACCTCACCTGTAGCCAGTGAGGATACAAAGATTTCTGTCAAGTCCCCAGCAATTTCTTCCCTTGCCTCCCTCAGTATTCTGGGATATATTCCATCAGGCCCTGAGGACCAAGCTCCTTCTGTGCTGATAGAGAAAGAGGAAGGGCGGGAGAGAGAATTGAGACACAGAGAGATGCAGAGAGAGAAAATGAGAAAGAGGTAGGCAGTGAGATAGAGAGACAGGGACAGTGAGATTCAGTGGGTGGGATTCTCCGTTAGCTGAGGCCAAAATCAGGAAAGGCGATTGGGTGGTGAATCGGTTTTGACGCCAAAATCGCAGCACGTGCCATTTGATGCCAAATCGCAATTCTCCATCACCTTGCCAGTAGTGTCGATGTGTTCCAGAATGCACATACACAGAGACCGTTTGCATGTCGTTAACGGGCTCGAACCGGTATTTTCTGGGGCCTCCATGATTCTCCGCCTCCAATGGGCCAAGGTCTCGTTGGCGCAGTTCACTTGTGCTTTTAAAAATCGTGAAGCTAACATGGCGGCTACTGAAGGAGAGAGAGGAGGTACGGAAAGTGTCAATATCACCATAGTTTTGCAGCAGGCAAGGCGGCCATGCAGCTGCGCACACCGCTAACAGCCCACTTTGAACTTAGTGACACTGGTCATATAGGTGTCCCCCCCCCCCCCCCAGGTGCTCTCGAGCCACAGCCAACCTATCAGCTGTATGGGCGTGCTGCAGCACAACCAGTGCCATCTTATTGGCTGGGATGAGTGTGTGTGAGAAGTGTAATGTACATACGCGGCTACAGCTTGTCAGCCTCCCGTGTGTCAATCACAGACCCGCCGAATCCGCACCATTTTTCATTGGAACCGATTGTGTTTAACGTGGCAACGGTGCTAATCCCTCCATAGTAGCAGAATCGGTCCAGGTGCGGCGCCAGTCTTTCTGTTGTGAAAGTCCACGAATTCTGCGTTGGTGCCAACACTTTAGTCTCCGAAACGGTGAATCCCACCCAGGGTGAGAGAAATGGAAATGATCAGCGGGATTCTCCATCCTGCCAGCCGGTCAATGAGGTTTCCCATTGTGGGCAGCCCCTGGCATGGGTGCACTGCCGACGCAACAGAGGAATCCGACAGCGGAGGATCCAGTGAGTTTGACAGGTAGGGAGAGAGAGAGCAGAGCAGACAGACTGAGAGAGGGCAGAGGTGACAGATAGAGCAGAAGAGCTGACAGATATAGGGGGAAGAAAAGAGAGAGTGAGGAAAAATAGAGATACAAAAGTGTCAGAGAGAGAAACAGTGACAAATAGAAAGAAGGACAAAGAGAAAGGACTGAGGGAGACAGATAGAAAAAAAGATAAGAGCGAGACAGAGGGAGTGATTCTCCCAAAAACCTTCCAAGTCAATTTGTGGCGGGTTTTTCAGGGAGTTTCCCACCGGTTTAATCCACACTTAGAATTCAGGGGAGCTGAATTCAGAGATCGGGCCGTCATTTTGAAAGGATGCCCTGATCTCGAAGTGAGCTTGTGGTTTCCCATCACTCCCCACCCATGGGAATTGTCATCCCCTGCACTACCCAACCCCCCCCCGCCCAAGTGACGATACCCTGCTATGGGGTCCTGGGGGTCCCCCCTCTTCAGGCTCTCACGAGCCCACTTACTCTATTCTAGGACCCCCACCCATCACCCACCCAACCTCTTGGAGGTACCCTTCAAACCGCCCTCCACCCTCATTTCAAGGGCATGGCTGGTTTTGCCCCCAATCTTTGGCAGTGCCACCCTGGCACTCGGGCACCCTTGCACTGCCATCACAGCACCTAGGCAATGCACCTGCCAGCTTAGCAGTGCCAGGGTGGCAGTTCCAAGGTTCCAGCTGGGCAGTGCCACGGTGCCCACGTTCCAAGGGGGCGGGCCAGGGAGTACCCCGGCACTTACCTTGACTACCTCAGGGTCTCCAATGACAGCTCCCCCCCCCCCCCCCCCCCCCCCCCCCCCCCCCCCCCGGTGCCGTTCCGCCTGGCCGATGTTTGTGTGGACCAGCACTGATTGGCACCTGGCTGCAGCCCTCCGGGGAGGCTGGAGAATCGAAGGAGGTCGGTGGATCCCTGGAGGTAGGTCATGATTTGGTTTAAGACCAACTTCCACGAGCGTCATTCGTCCCGCCCATTTGGGGTAGAGTTCCGACTCCGACATCTCATGGGACTTTGGAGAATCTCGCGAGGCGCGGAGCCTGTCGGGAGGCTCGCTGGAGGCCTCTCACAGTATTCTCCGGCCGCATTGTGTTCTCGCTTGACTGCAATGCAGAGGAGAATCTCAGGAAAGCCCTCTGTGCCCGCCGCAGAACCTGAGTTGGGTGACTCGCGATTTTCACCCATTGCGCGCGGATTGGCACCAGAATCTCTGACTGTATTTATTCATGGCATTGCTGGAACCATGCCAGCCACTGTCCTTGGCAGATGTGCTCCCCAGAGGTCAAATAAATTTTAATGTTGGTTCCATAAACTATTGCGCCAGTTGAACTCTTACAATCTAATCTCAATGTATTTTGCAATTTATCTGCAAAAATAGTAAAATATCATGAAGTACCAATGCTCTGGCAGTAGGTGTCACTCAAATGCTTTGTGAGTGCTTTGCTACTTTTTATGAATCAAATCCGAAAATCCAAAAGACTAAAGCAGAGCAATGAGCAGCTGATGCTTCTAAACATCTCATCCTCAGAGCTGTCTTCTTCTCAATACCTTTTAACAAGCATTAGGTGAGTCAAAATGAGCATTTTCCTGATGAATGTGTTGTTGAAGTTTGAGAGTGTGACAGCTGGGGAATTGATTTTAAGCATGTCCAGACATGCAAACTAACATGAAAATTCAGTAATTGGGAAGGGGCTGCCTTGCACTTAAGTGACATTGTTAGCAGTGGGATTATGATTGAAAATAAACTGCGACAATCTCACACCACAAAGCCACTATAAACAGTGTGGTGTCAATTTTTAAATTAAAAATGAGGGCTTCCTCCTTCTGATGGCTGTAGCATTGACAGGAAGTTAACACAGTGATTCGGTGATGCCTGTGAGAGGACAGGACGTATGTAAACCCTGAGGTTATTTGAATGGTTATTCTGAAGGGTAGAATTTCCAAGTCCAGTGAAAATCTCCCTGGCTCAGGACTACCGTATTATAGTAGGTCATGGACGGTAGGTAATATGGAAATGGGCGACATGGTAGCACAGTGGTTAGCACTGTTGCTTCACAGCGCCATGTTCGATTCCCGCTTCGGTCACTGTCTGTGCGGAGTCTGCACATTCTCCCCACGTCTGCGTGGCTTTCCTCTGGGTGCTCCGGTTTACTCCACAAGTCCCGAAAGAGGTGCTTGTTAGGTGCAGTGGACATTCTGAATTCTCCCCCTCTGTACCCAAACAAACGCCGGAATGTGGAGACTGTGGTGAATCACATTCCTCGTAATTCACACTGTTGTTATATGGTATGTGTCAGTGGCGGACTGGGTCTAAAAATATTGGTTGCCAGGAGACAAAGGGGGCCCACCCACAACTACAATGCTATCATTTAATTTTCATAACGAACAAATAAAATGTTCAAAAAATACATATGGAAAAAAGGGTACAATTCAAATTTTTGTGGAAAAAATGTGTATTTCTTAGTAATTACAGTGTACATGTACTGTACATATTACTGGCAGTAGATACCAAATGTAAATACAGAATGTTATAATTTAATTTTTTATTTATTTTTTAAAATTTTAAGTAATTGGTTGATATTTTTAAGTAGTTTACTGCACAATTTACACATTAACAGATAGTTCAAAAGCACAATAGAGCATTGCATGCAGTCCACTATATTAAGAGCAATCGTTTGTGTTCGCTGGATGATTGTGCGAATCTGCCAATAATTGCTTCTGCATCTAATTCATCTAACAATTCCTTTTCAATGGATAGCAACATGTATGATTCCAAATTCTCCTCAGTCAGCGAATTTCTTAACCTTGTCTTTATGATCTTTAGCTTTGAAAATGTCCTCTCACATTGGACTTGAGTAACTGATAGTGTGCAGATGACTTTATAAAGTTCATAAAGGTTATCATATGCCTTGTCATGAAGTCTGTTGGATGCCAGAATTTTTAGTACACACGATGGGCAAGTGCTGCAAATTTTACAATTGTTGCAACTGGAATCCATATTTTCACCATCATTAAGCAATAGCTGTAATACGTCAAAGTTTGAAGCAAAAGAAAACAATTCCAATATTACTTGATCTTTGCTGATTTGTGGAAACAGCTTAATAATACCTTGCAATGCTTCATCTTCAAGGCCCTTCTCTGCAATAGTTTTAAACTTTGCTAGGTCCAAGCAGGACAAATCTTTATACAACTGTTTGTGTTGTACAAAGCGTGATTCTAGTGACTGGACAATGCGATCCATTATTAGGTTAAACAAATTTACTCAAAAATCAGCTAGAGAATCTGAGGAATTTCTTTCATCATCAATAAGCTCATCTGCTATTCTTTTCTTCTTCCTCTGCCTCTTAACTGGCAATGCTGTTTCCAACGCATCAATTTCCAATGATTGATTTTCATCCATATTCATCTGTGAAATCCTATCATTACATTTATTTACAAATTCCAAAGCCTTGCTGTCAACGTTATCAAATGTTCTTGTCTGTTCCTTCAACTTTGTTGTAGCTGAATCTACCAAACTCCATGCAGTAAACATATCTAAACCACTTGTCTGTAGATAACTTGATAACGGGGTTGTAGTTTCAAATATATAAAAATAAATAAATGCTGTCAATATGGTTTCAAACTTTAGAAGACTTTGAAGTAAAACATTTGCTTCATGTTTTGTTTTTGCAACAAACTTTTCTGAATCTTGTATTATTGATAAGCATGTCAATAGATTTACGAAAGTACTGGCAGCGGCATCATCAAAACGTCCAAATATAGTTGTTGCTGCATTGGATTTTCCTGACCATCTGGTCTCACCAATTAGCTTTAATCGTTTCATTTTTTCTTGTCCTAGATGTTTTCCAACAACCTCTATCCATACAGCCATTCTCTTGTATGATGCTTTCACAAAAGTTGCTATATTCTGGAGAAAATTGAAAAAAGAAACTGCAGGCACACAACATTTTGTTGTTTCAGTTATCACCAAATTCAAGACATGGGCATAGCACCATATATGAACATGTTGATCAGCCACATCAGCAATTTTACTTTGTAAACCATTATACTGGTAGCTTGCAGCGCCATCTGTGCTATCAGATAAACATTTTTGGGGGTCAATTTTAAGATGCTGTAATGTTTCAATCAATAGATCAAAAAGTCCCTGTCCTGTACCATCATTACTTGGCACAACTGAAAGTAGTCGCTCACAGATAATACCTTTAAGCACATACCGAATAATAATGCTAAACTGATCGATGGATGAATTATCTTGTGTTGAATCAACCTAAATAGAATAATATTTGGCTTGAGAAACTTCATGACTAATTCTTTCTTGTATCATATTCTTCATAATTTTGATTAACATGTTTATAGTTGTTTTACTCAGGTATGTAACAAGTCCACCACGGTCTTTACTTTGAGCCTTTCCTTGTTGCTCTAATCGTTTGATTCTTTGTTTAGACTTGTTTTGCACTGCAGAAACGTGAGCTGCCATAATGGGGTCATATTTTGCCATCAACTGCACTGTAGCTAAAACATTGCCATGATTCAGAACCTCATTATCTAGAGTGTAGGCCGATTCATTTCTGTGACCTCGAAAAGGAAGTGCTTGCTTGCCTAACATCTTTATGATGTCTATAATCCTCATGACAATACTTCTCTGCTTCAATACTTCTTCTTTCCGTTTAATTAGTGATGCTGCAAAAAAATTATCTAAGGTGCCATCATTAACCACACTGATATATTGCTGAGCATTTCTGACATGTGTTGTTGTCGATTCATGTGAAGTCAAGCTCTGGCTAATACGGCTGTAGTCACTAAAGTCACGTACAAAGGGTGATGGATTACAAGTGTTGGGAAACGCAAAGGCTAAGCAGTATGAACAATGTAAGCATCTCTTTTCTTTGTTATATGTTAGCCATTTTCTTGGGACTGAGTCATTCATAATTTTCCTCTCACACAAACGAGCATCAAATGGCAGATCATCAAGTGGCTGAAGTGGATGTTCAGCAAAAAACTGTTTTAGCTTTGCTCGTGATGGATATTGGAAGATTCCAGTAGTTGATCTTTCATTTTCTTGCGTAGGTTAATTTACAGGATGTGCTTCAGAAACCAAGTCATTTATGCTTGAAGGAATATCTGATTCCCTGTCACTAGTTGAAGATATGTGTTCAGATGTTGCAACTACAGGCAGTACAGATACTGGAACAAGGAAGCCAGAAGAAATATTGGGCCTGGGTTGATTAGTAATGGATGCACTTGTATTTGTCTCTACATTCAAAGTAGCTCTTCTCTGTTCTTGTAACCATGAGCATTGTTTCTTGCTTCTTGATTATTTGTTGCAGAACTGGATATTGATGTGGATTGTGCTTGTGGTATTATAAACTCTGTAATAGGCCTGCATCGCTTGGCTGATTCCTTTCTTTCTGCTTCTTTTTGTTCTTTGCGTTTTAGTGACCCAGATTTATGCTTTTTCTTTTCCATGCTGGTGGGGGTAATATTCCTGAAATAAAAACTTAATTAAAAATAGCCCACATTGGGAAAAATGAATATTGATGATTGCAAGAATAACTTGAAGGAACGCCAGATAAACCCCTACTTGATAAAAAATATAAAATAACTTACTTACATTTCAATAGGCTATGTTCATTAGTCAATACTACTGTGGCCTATGCAGCTTCAGAAGAGGAGACAATCCACTGTCCAGTGTTCACACCAGCAAGCAACTGAGACAACTGTTGAAACTTAGAAGTTTGGTCCGACTATAGTAAGACATTAAGAATGGTCCCACGACCAAAGTTAACATGTCCAGTTTGATACTAGTGTAGTGTTACAAGTCGCAACCCTTTGAGTTTACCGATCATGGCTTATCACTTCAATATCTTTGACCTCATGATTCACAGTCAAAGGTACCGCTTCTCCTTTTCGGTGACCTCACGACCCTATGTACTGCTTGATATCCTTTCAAGTTGCCGACCATCTCAAATCACGAACTGTAACTTTATCTTTAAATTCACACACTCTTGCTGAAAACGTGGATTTCCAACTATTTCCGACCCGGGTGAACCAGCCCCCCCCCCCCACCTCCACTCCTTTTCACATCCGTTTAACACTGCTTCGTTCCTTCATACACTGAGTGATTATTTGTTTGCTTCTTTATTGCATTTTTATTTGGTATTGCTCTTTTTAAAAACAATTATATTTTATTAAGTTAGAATACAAATCTCAGGGACTTCCGGTGGCGGCGATGACGTAGGAAGCCGCACATTTGGGAGCTCCCGTTTCAAACGGACTTTTCGGCTCTTTTTAGAGCCCAAAATGGAAATTTTTCGACGTCTCCCAGTGGGAGAAGGTGTGCTGATCGACTTTCTCCACAGTTTATGACTCAAACTCGGAGTGGAAAGGGGGAAAAAATGGCAGCAGCTCCCCAGAACAAATGGGGGAAGGAATCCAAGAAGGCGGCCGGCGGAGCTCTAGAGGAGTGGAAGCAGTGGGCCCGGGAGCAGCATGCTGCTCTCCTGCGCTGTTTTGCAGATTTCAAGGCTGAGGTACAGAGCTCTCTGCAGGAAATGAACAAAAGGCTGTCGGAGATTCAGACGACCCAGGGTGCTGCCATCAAGGCGTTGCAGACGCAGGCCACTGAACGGGAGGAGGAGGCCGTGGTCCTCATGAGTAAGGTGGAGGGGCACGAGGCACTCCATAAGAAGTGGCAGGACCGCATGAGGCGGAAAAATCTGCGGATCTTGGGCCTTGCGGAGGGGCTGGAGGGGTCTGACCTGACAACCTACGTGGCTACGATGCTGAACTCGCTAGTGGGGGCCGAGTCTTTCCATCTGCCCCTGGAGCTGGAGGGAGCCCACAGGGTACTGGCCAGGAGGCCTAAGGAGAATGAACCCCCGCGTGTGGTGCTGGTGAGGTTCCACCGGTTCAGTGATCGGGAGTGTGTGCTGTGCTGGGACAAGAAGGTGAAGAGCAGCAAGTGGGAGAATGGGATAGTACGGATCGACCAGGATTGGAGTGCGGAGGTGGCTAAGCGGCGGTCCAGGTTTAATCGGACGAAGGAGGTGCTTTACAAGAAGAAGATAAAGTTCGGAATGTTGCAGCCTGTGCGCCTGTGGGTAACTTATTCGGACCGGCATTATTATTTTGATTCCCCGGAGGAGGCGCGGGCCATCGTGCGGACGGAGAAACTGGACTTGAACTAGGGGTTGGGGGTTGCGGGGTCGGTTGTAATACTTTATTGCTGGTTTCTGCTGTTGCTGTGTTCTCTTTTTCTGTACTTTTGCAATTTTGATATGGTTATTTATGGGGGTGTTGTTCTGTTTTTTTTGCTGTGGGGCATAGTTTGAGCTTTGTATCTTGCGGGGAGGGTTGGGGGGGGTTTGTTGTATTCTATATCGGGTTGGGGGTATGGAGTGGGGCTGGTATTTGGGAGCTGCGTCAGAAAGGTGTGGTGGGGCAGGGCGAAAGCGCGGGCTTTCCTCTGGTTTCCCGCGCTGCGGGGCTGGGGGGTGGAGACGATGACGGGGAGAGGCGGGGCTTTAACTGGTTCTTCCCCGCGCTGGAGCGGTGCCTGGAGGAGGGATAGGATGGGGGATGATCCCACTTTGGGAGGGGTCGGGATATTGGCGGGAGTTTCCGGGGTCAGCAGAAGTTAGCTGACCCACGGAAGTACAATGGAGGACGATTCGCGGCAAGGAGGGGGGTGGGGGGGATACCGGGTTGCTGCTGGCAGGGTCAGGAAGGAGCTGGTGGGGGCCGGGGGGACAGAGGTGAGGTGTTGTTGCTGTGGGGACTGGGTCGGGCGGGGGGTGCAGGCCTGGTGCGGGCAATCAACGGGCTATGGCTAGTCGACGGGGGGTGGGGGGGGGGGCCTCTGATCCGGTTGGTCACATGGAATGTGAGAGGATTGAATGGGCCGGTGAAGCGGTCGAGGGAACTGGCTCACCTGAAGGGGCTAAAGGCAGATGTGGCAATGCTTCAGGAGACCCACCTGAAGGTGGTGGACCAGGTCCGTCTGAGGAAGGGGTGGGTGGGGCAGGTTTTCCACTCTGGGTTGGATGTGAAGAACCGGGGAGTGGCAATTCTGGTGGGAAAAATGTGTCGTTTGAGGCATCGGAGGTGGTGGCGGATAAGGGGGGTAGGTATGTTATGGTTAGGGGCAGGCTACAAGGAGAGAAGGTGGTACTTACTAGTGTGTATGCCCCAAATTAGGACAATGCGGGCTTTATGAGGCGTATGTTGGGACGGGAGGTCTGATCACGGGGGGGGACTTCAATACGGTGTTGGATCCTTCACTGGATCGGTCCAGTTCTAGGGTAGGAGGCCGGCGGCGGCCAAGGTACTGAGAGGGTTTATGGACCAGATAGGTGGGGTGGATCCATGGAGGTTTGAGAGGCCGAGGACACAGGAGTACTCTTTCTTCTCCCACGTACATAGGGTCTACTCTCGGATAGACTTCTTCGTGGTGTGTAGGGGACTGATTCCGAGAGTGGAGGAGGCCGAGTATTCGGCCATTGCAATCTCCGATCACGCTCCGCATTGGATAGAGTTGGAGATGGGGGAGGTGTGGGACCAGCGCCCGTTGTGGCGGTTGGATGTGGGGTTGTTGGCGGAGGAGGAGGTGTATAGGAGGTGTATAGGAGGGTCCGGGCAAGTATTGAGGGGTACCTCGAGGTGAATGATACGGGGGAGGTTCAGGTGGGGGTGGTCTGGGAAGCCCTGAAGGCAGTGATTCGTGGGGAGCTGATATCCATCCGGGCACACAGGGAGAGGAGCGAGAGGAGTGAGAGGAATAGACTGGTCGGAAAGATGCTGGAGGTAGACAGGAGGTACGTAGAGGCACCAGAGGAGGGACTGTTGGGGGAGAGGCGCAGCCTGCAGGCTAATTTTGATTTGCTGACCACTAGAAAGGCGGAGGCACAGTGGAGGAAGGCACAAGGGGCAGTGTACGAACATGGTGAAAAGGGGAGTAGGATGCTGGCTCATTAGCTCCGCAAGCGGGACACGGCTAAGGAAATTGCTGGAGTGAGAGACAAGAGTGGGAATGTGGTGCGGAAGGGGGTAGAGGTGAATGAGGTCTTCAAGGACTTTTACGGGGAACTGTACCGGTCGGAGCCAACCGGGGAGAGGAGGGGAATGGAGAGGTTCCTCGACGGGCTTTCTTTCCCGAAGGTGCAGGAGGAGAAGGTGGAGGGGTTGTGTGCGCCAATTGAGCTGGAGGAGCTAGTTAAGGGGATCGGGCAGGTGCAGTCAGGGAAGGCACCGGGGCCGGATGGGTTCCCGGTGGAATTTTATAAAAAGTCTGTAGACCTAGTGGGCCCCTTGCTGGTGCGGACACTTAATGAAGCGTGGGAAGGGGGGACTTTTGCCCCCGACGATGTTGCGGGCGCTGATCTCGTTAATCTTAAAGAGGTGCAAGGACCTCCAGCAGTGTGGTTCATACAGGCCCATATCTCTCCTCAATGTGGATGCCAAGGTGCTGGCAAAAATCCTGGCCACCAGGATAGAGGACTGTGTGCCAGGGGTTGTACACGGGGACCAGACAGGGTTTGTGAAGGGAAGGCAGCTGAACACGAATGTGCGGAGATTGTTGAATGTCATCATGATGCGCTGGATGCAGAGAAGGCCTTCGATAGAGTGGAGTGGGGGTACTTATGGGTGGTGTTGGGGAGGTTTGGATTTGGTGAAGGGTTTATTAGATGGGTGAGGCTGCTATATGAGGCCCCGATGGCGTGCGTGGCCACGAATGGGAGGAGGTCGGAGTACTTCCAGCTTTACTGAGGGACCAGGCAGGGTTGCCCCCTGTCCCCCTTGTTGTTTGCATTGGCAATCGAGCCGCTGGCAAGAGTGAGGTGTTTGTGGTGCACCCTGGAGACCAGGAGGAAGGAATTGGTAGGCTCCCGCTTAGGCGGGCAGGGGAGAGTATAAGGTACCTGGGGGTGCAGGTGGCCAGGGACTGGGGGACTCTTCACAAACATAATTTCACCAGGCTTGTAGATCAGATGGAGGAGGAGTTCAAGAGGTGGGACATGCTGCCATTGTCATTGGCGGGGAGGGTGCAGTCCGTCAAAATGACGGTGCTTCCGAGGTTCTTGTTCCTCTTTCAGTGCCTGCCCATCTTCATCCCCAGGGCCTTCTTTAGGAGAGTGACTAGCAGTATCTTGAGCTTTGTGTGGGCACATGGGACTCCGAGAGTGAAGAGGGTTTTCCTGAAGCGAGGGAGGGATAGAGGCGGGCTGGCGCTACCCAACCTGTTGGGGTACTATTGGGTGGCCAATGTGTCAATGGTGCGTAAATGGGTGATGGAGTGGGGAGGGGCGGCGTGGAAAAGAATGGAGATGGCGTCATGTCGAGGTACGAGCCTGGGTGCCATGGTAACGGCGCCGTTGCCGCTCACCCCTAAGAGGTTTACCACAAGCCCGGTGGTGGCGGCGACCCTAAGAATCTGGGGACAGTGGAGACGGCACAGAGGGGAAACAGGGGGCTCGATGGAGGCTCCATTGGGTGGCAATCATCGGTTCATCCCGTGGAACAAGGATGGGGGATTTAGGGGGTGGCAAAGGGTGGGCATCAGTAAATTGAGGGACCTGTTTATTGGCGGGAGGTTTGCGGGCCTGGGGGAACTGGAAGATAAATTTGGGCTTCCCCAAGGGAACATGTTCAGATACTTGCAGGTAAAGGCGTTTGCTGGGCGACAGGTAGAAGGATTCCCTTTACTTCCCTAGCGGGGGATGATGGACAGAGTGCTTTCGTGGGTGTGGGTCGGAGAGGGGAAGGTGTCTGACATCTATAAGGTAATGCAGGAGGTGGAGGAGTCGTCAGTGGAGGAGCTGAAGGCTAAATGGGAGGGGGAACTTGGGGAGCAGATAGAGGACGGGACTTGGGCGGATGCCTTGGAGAGAGTCAACTCTTCCTCTTCATGTGCGAGGCTTAGTCTCATCCAATTTAAGGTGCTGCACCAGGCCCACATGTCCGGGACTAGGATGAGTAGGTTCTATGGGGGTGAGGACAGGTGCACCAGATGTTCGGGGAGTCCAGCGAATCATGCCCATATGTTCTGGGCATGCCCAGCACTGGAGGAATTCTGGAAGGGGGTGGCGGGGACGGTGTCGAGGGTTGTTGGATCCAGGGTCAAACCAGGGTGGGGACTCGCGATTTTTGGAGTTGCGGTAGAGCCGGGAGTGCAGGAGGCGAAAGAGGCCGGTGTCCTGGCCTTTGCGTCCCTAGTAGCCCGGCGGAGGATCTTGCTGCAGTGGAAGGATGCGAGGCTCCCAAGTGTGGAGACCTGGATCAATGACATGGCGGGATTTATAAAGTTGGAAAGGGTCAAATTTGCCATGAGAGGATCAGTACAAGGGTTCTATAAACGGTGGCAGCCTTTTCCGGACTTCCTGGCTCAAAGATAGGTATCTTGGTCAATAGCAGCAGCAACCCCCGGGGGGGGGGGGGGGGGGGGGGGGGGGGGGGGGGGCAATGGGGGTTGTTCCTTATTATAGTTTCTATTTTAAATTTTTTTTTTCGCTACGGTTATGTAACTTAACATTGTGTTAATTTAAGTTGTTGTTAATATGTTGGGTTGTTCATTGAGGAGGGGCAAAGGTTCATGATTCCTGTCATTATTGTTATTGTTGGTATTTTAGTATGGTTTGATGTTGTTGTATAAATTCAAAATTTTTCAATAAAAATTATTTTTTAAAAAAGAATACAAATCTCAGGAAAGAAGTTGGAGATTTATTTATCTAATTAATTATAATTTTTAAGGGCCCTTCAGAGATTCACGGGCCCCTTCTTGGCTCTCCGGGCCCCGGACCGATGTACCGGCTGAACCAAGACTACTGCTTGATATCCTTTGAAGTTGCCGACCATCTCAAATCACGAATTGTAACTTTATCTTTAAATTCACACACTCTTGCTGAAAACATGGAATTTCCTTAATTATGCCCGACCCGGGCCCCCCTATTCAACATCCTTCCACTACATCCCCTGCTTCGTTCCTTTTCATGCACTGCTTATTTGTGTCCTGTTCTCTTTTTTTTCTTATTCCTTTTTATTACTAAAACAGTTGTCTGTGTTTGTTTCTTTATTGCATTGTTATTTGATATAGGGGGGCCACTTCATCAGGGGCCCACTTGCCATCGGCCAAGCTGACACCTTGGCCAGTCCGCCACTGGTATGTGTTTTGTCTGTGTAAGCTCGGTATATGAGCAGTTGCGCGGTTCTGCCCATAGGGGGAGATGAGGAGTTTGTACTGGGCTCCACCCTTGGCTCCGCCCATGGTTCCGCCCATGGCTTCTCCCACTAACTGGAAGTATAAAGATCTGCGGTTGTGAGCTTGCTGCCAGTTCATCTCGTCGCAGGCAGGCTCTATTGTAAGACTATTAAAACCACTGTTCACTTCCAACCACGTGTCTTGTGAATTGATGGTCACATCAGGGGCTTTTCACAGTAACTTCATTGCAGTGTAATGTAAGCCGACTTGTGACAATAAAGATTATTTTTATTAATACTGCATTTTCTGCTCTGTTCTCTGCTCGACATTGGGATATCAAATGTAGTTTCTGTGATCCTAACCTGCACGTGGCTTGCAATTTTAACACGTTTTCGCCTTTATTTTTCTACATTGTTCAAAGAATCTCAAGACATGTATCAAGACAAGTCACGTGAAGGCTTTTGTACATAAAGAGCTCCGTGACGCAGGACTTTGTCCTCTAAGGGCAGTTCCCAGGGACCCACACCGAAACAAACATCAGCTATTGTTGGAGGATCATCAACTCACTGATAAAGACACTCTTTGGCCTCCCCAAAAACTATTGGTCTTCCAGTGCAAAGAGGTGTCCCGGATCGAGTGTTGCAGACTGGCACATTCCAGAACCCAGGACTGAGGGATGCACTAAAGCTTGGGGCAACTGCTGCAGAGGCGCAGTGGGGGAGGGTAGCAATCTAAGACCTTTCAGCCATCTTGAACTGAGGGGAATTGTACAGAACCTCTTTGAGATTTATGACTCCCATTGAATGTGTACAGTGAATATTACAGGTATCACAATTGTATTGAAGCACCTCAGAGTGCAACTTTATCTAGGTAGACAACTTGAATGTCATTGCACTTTCTGTGATGGCAATTTTGAAGTGTTTTATAATGTTCTTCCAGATATTTTACGAATCTATTTTTGCAAAAGAAAACTGAATTCTCTTGTATGGCAGAGAATCCACAGGCGGAATTTACCGGCTGTTCACGCCAGTGGGATATTCCTGGCATTGAGGGGTGCAGTCAACCTGAAATCCCATTGACAACGGCGGGCCCAGAAAATCCCGCTGGCAGGCCGCCTCCGCCATTGATAAACACATGGCTGGTTGGTCCCGCCCCATCTTTCCTTACTATACTTTGAAAAAAAGAGAAGAGTGGAGATATTTGGCAAAAGAAAAGGAAATCCAGTTCAAAGAAATGTATGTAAAGAGTAACCGCCGCTGCTTTTCCAGAATATTTTTATCATTCATCTTGACGAATAAAACATTCAGAATTGATTGAAAGCAAAGGGAAAGTCCGTGGAAGTATTTTTAATTCCAGTTTCCCTCATTTGTGCTTGAAAAGAAAGCTGTAAATCTAGATGTTGCATCCTATCTGGTCAATCAGGGGAAACCTGTTCTTTTCTTGCAATGAGATCAGTACCGGGGATGGGCACACTGTGCCACAGAGCTGTTCTCATTTCAGTGCAACTTCAGGCTAAAGGCTGGGAGCCAATCGAGTGAAACCTGGCTGTGAGAAAGGCGACCAGTGCTGGTGTTCAGCGAGCAGAGTATTGGCTCCGAGACTTTAATGAGGAGCAGGCCCATCAAAGTGAATAAATCCAAACACATTTCTTTTGGGATTGGGCACTAAATTAGATTCCAGGTTTTCCTGCGGCGTTCAGGAACAGAAAAGGATTGGACACCAACACCAGAAAGTAGCAATTAAATAGTAATGAATGTGACCCCTCTGCATGATAGAATTAGCACAGGCGACTTGACATTGTACAGCAAGCCATGACAGATTTTACAAGTTTTAAAGCTGGCTGCATGCAGTGAGATTTGCTCTCCATCATTTATCAGGAAAGATTCCAGATGTTCGATCCCGGCCCCGGGTCACTGTCCGTATGGAGTTTGCACATTTTCCATGTGTCTGCATGGGTCTCACTCCCACAACCCAAAAATGTGCAGGGTAGGTGGATTGGCCACGCTAAATTGCCCCCTAATTGGAAAAAAAAGAATTGGGTACACTAAATTTATTTTTAATAAGGGAAACATTCCAGAAATACTGGAAGTGTCAGTTTCTGAGCAATAATAAATTCCGTAAGTTGTGGATACTTTCAGGCGACAAGAAGTCATTCTTGAGAACCGCAATCCTCGCCCATTAACCTATCTGCATTTTTCCTTGGAATAAGTTTTGGGAACAGCTCTGTGGGCAGTGCTGGCACGTGAGTAGCATCTTCAAAATGGAATTACGGGTGCAAAATACTTATTTAGCATCTGTCCTTTCAGGTCCAACCTATCCTGCCGAATCTCTCAAAGACTTTGTCCTTACCCACTCTCTGACAGGATGAAAAATTCTCACCATCGTGTTACACAATCCATTTTTTTCTGACATTCTTTGGGCCTTGTCGGTGATGACTTTCGTTCATTTTAAACATATTCAAAATGATGTCGTTCCTCACCTGATGGTTACACCAGGAATTTCATCAGTGTTTCTCCTGCTCCACCCGTGTAACGAATGGCGAACTGGAAGAAGATCTCAGGAAATTGCTGATGTTTTTCTCTTCCTGCCTGGTGTAGCGTTTCTTTTTGAGTTTGATTTTTCCTCAGAAAACTCTTCTTTATTTTCTGACGTACTTTCTTTCCTCCTCAAGGATTTCCCTGTATAGATATCAATGAACTGCAGTTTTCTTCCGTACCATAATCCAGGAGCATCAGCCATAAACCCTTTCCCACATCTCCCCAGCAGTCGTGAAATTTGAACTGGAACTGAGGACTGGAACTGGAATACTCCAAGCTGACAGATCTGACAATAAAGTAGCCACCCATTTCCCAGGTAAGCCTCCACATGGAGATCAGTTTTTCATACAGGGGTCACTCTGAGGACTGAATATAACTACTTTCCCCATATTACGGTGAAGTAACATTGGAAATGAGGCCAGCTGTGGTGAAACGCTTCCCATAATACAGGCTTCAGCCATAGAATATAGATCTGGGGGCCTGTGAAGGTTTAGTTTGCATTGGTAAGTCCCTAAGCTTTGATGCAGATAACATTTTGCTCTTAATTTTTATTCCCTTTTGTTTCACTTTGCTGCATCCATTCATTGGTTTTATTCATTAATTTTCTATGTTATCGACTTCTACGTTGTTTTCCCTTACCAGTACTCTTCTTCATTATTCTTGGTTGCTGCTGGCACTCACGTTGTACTTCAGAATAAGCTAAGAATGGATTTTCCTTCAGGGGGCTCTTATTGCATTACAATATTGAAATTTAAAAAAAATCTTTTGTGGGATGTGTGGGTCACTGGCAGGGCTGGCCTTTGCTGCACATCCCTAATGAGGAAGAGGAATTGCTGGATGACCCAAAAACAAAATTAGGTATATTGATCCCAATATTGTTTTCGTCACCCTCATCACTAACCTGTTGTCTATCATGTCTGATCAGCTATCATTAACACTCACACTTCATCAGACAGGATGCTGCCAACTTTTGGGATCTGCTGTGCCATGACCTGCACACATCTTTCTCAGAGAGGCAAGGCAAGGTAAACATTGTCTGATATTTTCATCCTTTCAACTCACGTCAGAAGACATCTACCACATCAGGATGTCTGAAGTGCACACATGCATCAAGCAAGTGACAGCCACAAAGCAGATGATGGGGCAATTCTTTCACCACTTTGGAAAGGGGGTATCAGATAGACAGGGTGCACAAGTACAAAAGCGAAATATTGCCGATGCTGGAAACTTGCAATAACAACAGAAAATGCCGGAAATACTCGTCAGCATCTGTGGAGAGAGCAGCAAAAGTTCTGATGCAGGGTCATCAACCTTGTTAGGAAGATTGTGGTAGTGTGGCCCCTTTCAGGGCAATCATTCGCAGGCCATGAGACTCGCCCGAGACAAATCACACGGGAGCGTGTGAAACCTAGTCAGTGGGAAAGGAAGCATGGGTCCCAAGTAGCAGAGGCCCATTGAGTGTGGACCTGGGAGTCGAGGAGTAAAGACCTGCATTATGTATCTCTGTGCCTGTCCACAGTTTAACCTCATTGTTGTTCCAATAAATCACTTTGTGATTCAAGCAGCCTCCTCAGTGATACCTTGCGCTATTAGAAAAACAAAGGCAGTCTTTTTTTTAATCAACATTTTATTGAGGTATTTATGGTTTTATAACAACAACAGAATCATAGAATTTACAGTGCAGAAGGAGGCCATTCGGCCCATTGAGTCTGCACCGGCTCTTGGAAAGAGCACCCTACCCAAGCCCACACCTCCATCCTATCCCCACAACCCAGTAACCACACCCAACACTAAGGGCAATTTTGGACACTAAGGGGCAATTTAGCATGGCCAATCCATCTAACCTGCACATCTTTGGACTGTGGGAGGAAGTGCAGGTTAGAATGATTGGCCATGAAGAAACAATGTACATACAAATATAAACATAGTGCAAAAGCCGTCTTCCTCCCACCTTTTCTAACACCCTACTCTAAGCTAAACTAAACCCCAGCACCGCCCCTCCCCCCCAGCACTCCTTTCTGCTGGCGGTTAATTTTCCCCCAAGAAGTCGACGAACAGCTGCCACCTCCGGATGAACCCTAACATTGACCCTCTCAGGGCGAACTTGATTTTCTCCAGACAGAGACAGCTAGCCATGACAGTTAGCCAGGTCTCCGACTTCGGGGGCTTTGAGTCCCTCCAAGCGAATAATATCCGTCTCCAGGCTACCAGGGAAGCAAAGGCCAGAACGTCTGCCTCTTTCTTCTCCTGGATTCCTGGGTCTTCCGAGACTCCGAAAATCGGCACCTCTGGATTCTGTGCCACCCTTGTTTTTAACACCTTGGACATGACAACCGCAAACTCCTGCCAGAATCCCCTAAGCTTCAGGCATGCCCAGAACATATGGACATGGTTCGCTGGTCCTCCCGCACACCTTGCGCACCTATCTTCTATCCCAAAAAATCTACTCATCTGGGCCACTGTCATGTGGGCCCGGTGAACGACCTTAAACTGTATCAGGCTGAGCCTGGCACATGTTGTGGATGCGTTGACTCTACTCAACGCGTCCACCCAGAGACCATCCTCTGTCTCTCCTCCTAACTCCTCTTCCCATTTGCGTTTCAGCTCCTCAGGCTGGGTTTCCTCTGACCCCATGAGTTCCTTGTAAATATCTGAAACCCGCCCTTCTCCCATCCACATTCTGGAAACTACCCTATCTTGTATCCCCTTTGGCGGTAGGAGCAGGAAGTTTGAGACCTGCCTGCATAGGAAGTCCTGCACCTGTAGGTACCTAAAACAAAAGCAGTCTTAAGGGATTTATATTTATATTGGCAAACATTAGAAAAAAGGTATAGTTTTAAGTGGGTTTAATTTAATATTTCTGTGCCTGGAAGGGGAAAATCTATAGTCGGGGCAGCACGGTGACGCAGTGGTTAGCACTGCTGCCTCACTGCCTCGGGTCACTGTCCATGTGGAGTTTGTACATTCTCCCCCTGTCCATGTGAGTCTCACTCCCACAACACGAAAAGATGTGCAGGGTAGGTGAATTGGCCATGCTAAATTGCCCCTTAATTGGAAAAAATTGAATTGCGAACTCTAAATTTATTTTTTTTAAAGAGTAAAGCCTATAGTTAGATTCATGCTGGACAAAGGTGTTTTTATGTGTGGGGGTTGGTTCAATTCCAACTGTCATTCCATTATGCTTAGGTCAGCAGAAAAAAGCTTTTTTGTTCTTAGTTTAGCTGAATTTTATTGCAGTTCGAGACACGACACCAGGGAGTGAAGTCTCAAATCTGCCAGAAGAAAGACAGGTCAGGACGGGAGCTGCAAAGAGGAAGGCTTACTAAAGAATCAGATACAGTCCAGATAACCAGGGAAAAGTGACAGCAAATGTCTTAATATGACTAAATTTAAGAGAACGAAGACCAAGGTATTCATCAGAATTCAAGAGTAAAAACAAGTGTTCTGTGTTAAAGAGACAGTTAAAGAGGCAGATTTAGAGTGGGAAATCAGACTTCTGAGGTAAATCAAAAGTTTGATGCCATTTTAATGGAGTCTGGGAATCAAAAGTTAAAGCTATTGTGAACAGTTTGTACAGCAGTCAAGACAAAGAAATCTTAACGGGGTGATGTAAAACCTAGACTTAATTTGCTGTTAAAAGTAAGAAGGCTAACAACACCAGGTTAAAGTCCAACAGGTTTATTTGGAATCACTAGCTTTTGGAGCGTAGCTTCTTCATCAGGTGGGTCAACCTGATGAAGGAGCTACGCTCCGAAAACTAGTGATTCCAAATCATAGTTGGACTTTAACCTGGTGTTGTAAGAGTTCTTACTGTGCCCACCCCAGTCCAACGCCGGCATCTCCACATCATGCTATTAAAAGTGCAGTGGAAGTTTTGTTCAAGAAAGTAATTTGGAAAACCTGGACTGGATTTATTGTGAAAGAAGATTTTAAAGTGTGACTTTGGGAGTGAAGTTTGGAAACGTTCACGTGACAATCATCTGAAAGGATTCCGAGGAGAAATCCATAGACATTCACTTGGGGTTGAGAGCAGGATGTGTGCATTTAACCACAGCCAATCCGTGTGCTTAAAGGGATGTTGTGTTATTGATGCCGTTTAAGCTTAAAATCTTTTGTTAAACTAAGTGGGGGGGGGGGGGGGGGAGAGTAATGGGGTATTGTACCGTAATCTGACTTTTTTCATGTTAATTTTATTTCCCTTTTGTTAAAACTAATTAGCGGTTCTGTGAATCTGTTCCTCCACAATTTATTAAAAAAGAAGAAATTATGATTGTTTTTGAGCAATGATTCAATTCTGGGATCTACCTGTCCAGTTATAATACCAACTGGGATAGTGACAACTTGCAACATCAGGCTGGATTTAATGCAGCCTGTCTTGGTGGGAAACATGGCAGCCAAGCCCACATAATCATGTCAGTGCAGTTAGTGGGAAAACCTCCCTCTCCTCCGCTTATGTGGAAAGGCTGACACAAGTCACCCCATCATGTTAATGAACCTCATTAAAGAACCACTTGACACCCATTATCTCTGAGTTCACCTCAACTTTGTGCTGAGGAGACTAAATGATGGTAGAACGGCTGACCGATGTTTTCAGATTGCATTGGAGTCTTGAATTGCGGAGAAGGCCCAAATGTGGGCTCTGACACTTGATTCCATCAGGACTCACTCATGGAACTGACAGAGGGTTCCCCACTGATTTCCAAATTCTAAGCAAAACCTGAGAAGATCCTGGCCATTCGCTCTTTCTCTCCACAGATGGTGCTTGACCTAGTGTTTACTTAGACAGTTTGCACAACTTTCACTTGCTGGCGTGATTTCTCCTAATGCAAAGATTTACACATAAGGGCATCAGAGCAATTCATATCAGCTCCATGACTTTGATGAATGGATTACACAGTTTGCACTCATTTAATGTTCACTTGATGTTCCACACAAAGATCACAATGTATAAATTACTTACTGTGAGCCAGGATGGATCCTTTGTGAATTCAATGTGTTGGTCCATGACTGCCTTTCAGAACGGAAGAATCTGGAGCGGATTTTCCTGGGGAAAACTGGCCTACCTTCTGCAGCCCATGTGATGTACAATTCACATGTTACCTCCCAGAGGCTGAAGAAACTCTCAGTTTAAATTCATGTTGTGGTCCTGCTTGATGAATCCCATAAGAAATGTGTAAAAAGGGCAAAGTGTATTCAATTGCCCGCTCCCCAGACCTCAGCAAATTTGTTTTTCTTTTCAGCTACATTTGAAGAAACTGCACTGATTCGGTCAGAAACCTGTCTCCACTCAATTAGCACCTGTTCGGAAGTTGGCCGGTCTGCCCACCCACTCATGCCATTTTGAACCCCATCCAAATGGGTACCAGGCTGCAGAATTTATTAATGGAAATCATCACTGGCAAGACGCTAATGGCTGAACTCATTATGAGAGTGACCAGCCTTTGCTTTATAGTTGTTGAGTTATTGACAGTTGCCAATGCCCTAGCCCAATATAATAAAAGGACTCAACCATCAGTAACAGCTTAATTCAGATTCTCATGCAAAGGATTTTGTGAAGTGATAGGCTCAACTTGGACTGATTGTCCCTCTTGACCCCAATCCCAACCTCCACCTTTTTGTATCAACCATTACTCAGCAGAAAACTGGTGTAGAGGGGAGACTTAACTTTCGCAAAAGAATTAATATTAATTGCTCTTGCGGACTGGAAACATGGGGCAGGATTCTCCGACCACCCGCCGGGCTTCTCTGACCCCCCGCTGGGCCGGGGAATCCCCTGGGTGCCGGTTCTGCGCATGCGCAAACTCGCAGCGGCCGTTTGGTGCCAGCTGGAGCTGCACCAACCCCATCGCCGTCCACCTAGCCCCTAGACAGGTGAGAATTCCTCACCTTGGAGGGTCGTTGACACCGGAGTCATTGGCGCCGGTTTTCCCGCCGGCGTGGGGACTTAGTCCCCAGAAGGGAGGATCCCGGCCATGGTGCTTTTTACTCTGAGTTCCCTGAGGGATTTGCGTCAACCATAAATTGCCAGATTGAAGTTGTATCTGGGCCAGCCCAGGATAGGGGAGGCAGGTTCACTTCCCTGAGAAGTATTAATGAACCAAATGGCATTTTATAATGATCCAACGGCTTTTGTGGCCATGGCCTTGTCAGGGATAGACTTTATTTATGTTATTCTTGAGTGTGACCTAAATATTTTAATGTTTGCAGTTACTGTGTTTTCTTGCCCTCAAATGTGCAGGTTCAGTCGGCAGTTAAGAAGGGAAATGCAATGTTAGCATTCATGTCGAGAGGGCTAGAATACAAGGGCAGGCTGTATAAAGCTCTGGTCAGTCCCCGTTTGGAGTATTGTGAGCAGTTTTGGGCCCCGTATCTAAGGAAAGATGTGCTGGCCTTGGAAAGGGTCCAGAGGAGGTTCACAAGAATGATCCCTGGAATTAACAGCTTGTCGTATGAGGAACGTTTGAGGACTTTGGGTCTGTACTCGTTGGAGTTTCGAAGGATGAAGGGGATCTTACTGAAACTTACAGGATAGTGCGAGGCCTGAATAGAGTGGACATGGAGAGGATGTTTCCACTTGTAGAAAAATCTAGAACCAGAGGACACAATCTCAGACTAATGGAACAGTCCTTTAAAACAGAGATGAGGAGGAATTTGTTCAGAGGGTGGTGAATCTGTGGAACTCTTTGCCGCAGAAGGCTGTGGATGGGAATTGCGAGTTTAGAAACCATTGCATTACGTTAATACATGTGGATGGAATGACACCTGATTTACACACATGAAGGTGGACTCTAACCATTAGGAGCCTAACAGAGGAATACATTCCTACAATATATCGGTGACAACTTTCCAAAAGTAACTTGCTTTGGGAGGCCCTGAGGTCATGAAATGCACTATATAAATGCAATTTTTAAAAATATTTCTATCCGGGACCTCTTTAGCTATTTCAGAAAAGTTCAGCCTTCACTGTCTCTGCTTCACCCTCAGACTGTCACAGGTATTCCGTCCGCTGCAATATGATCTACAGAAATCACCTATAGAAATGAAAGTTACCACTGCATGGTCCTTTTGTTCTACTTGACCATTCCATGTTACTGTGGGGGTAGCCTGCCACAGTGAGTAGTCTGTTACAGCGGGCAGTCTGCCACAGCGAGAAGCATGTCAAACTGGGTTGACTGACACAGCAGATAGCCTGCCACAGGGGGTAGCATGCCACAGAAAGGTAGCAGTGACACAGGAGGTAGCCCTACCACAGCGAGCTGCCTGTCACAGGGAGTGGCCCTGCCACAAGTACATTGTATCAACCAAGTGACAAATGGTTAGTTTGCCAGGAATATCTTCATCTGCCCGACATGGCTGATACTTACTTCAGTGAATTTTCCAGCTCCGGTAATTTAAATATTTTGGTTGGGCCCCATCAGGATTGATGCCTCACAGCGAACAGCCCTGCTTTTGGCACCACCTGTCAGCTGATCAGCTGCTTTAACGGTCAAGAGGGGTTGAGACGCAGATCAGCCATGGTCTTATTGAATGGCAGAACAGGTATGAGAGGCTGAATGGTCCACCCAGTTCCTCTTTTAGCCACCTGATGGTTAGAATCCACCTCCATGGGTTTAAATCCATTTCAGCTAAACTCCACCCATAATCTTCACTCTTGTCATGCCCTATCTTCTTTTTAGGTTGAGGACAATGGAGTCTAAAATAAAGGATATCAGAAGCTGTTCAACGATAATTTGATAAATCTGTTTCCAGTGTTCCACAAATACAATGTTATGTGGCATTAACAGTCACATAATAGATTTGATTTTGATTCTCATTTTATGTACCACATATATGTTTGTGCTTGTTACAAATTGATTTGGAAAACAAGGGGGCATTCAGTAATGAAAAATGAGTCATCAACAGCAAACATGTACGATTTTTTAAATGCAAGGTTCCGTTTGTTGTGATTTTGAACTGTGTTAGGCCAGTTCAAATGATGCAATGCCACTCTTGAATGCTCCAACTGTTGTCTGAAAGGCTTCTTCAAGGTCCTAGTGCCTCTAATATAATGCTGCTTCATCAAATTATTGCCTGTTTTATTTTTTGAATGGATATAGTAATTCTGAAGTCTCATCACAAATTGTTATTCATGACAGCTGGCCACTCGTTTGATATATTGTGTACAGATTGCCCTCACACTTTGATGAATTATTCTGCTTATTTGGTTAGGCTGCATTAAAAGTATCCACAAAGAGAATGGATTGAAGTATCCCAAAAGAGACAGACTCTTAATAACCTGCATCTGAGAATGTTAGTGGCAGCTGAAGGATTTTTACATGGAAAAGCAAATCCACAAAGAAGTTACAAGACTAAAGCATATTGAAGGGTCCAGATTACACCAGAGCCAGGACATTATCAACATCAGTTGAATCTCAACATCTGGTTATAAGCGTTCAGCTTCATGTTTAGGATGTTTCATCTGTATAAAATTCTAAATCAGGTTATAAGCTCTTCGTAGAAGAGTTAAGAGGCTGTTGGCTGCTTTATGACTATCCTCCTCTGCACAAGTTGTTAAATGACTTAATGGTCGGGGAATGCAAGCCACTTGATGCAAAACAATTGAATGTGCCATTGCAAAGTTTCATTCAAGATTGCTGTGTTTGCCTTACTCATTATCATGTCAATCTATTTACTTCAATAAATTACTTTCAAGTTATTGTATTTGTACATTGAATATTTTGCACAGAAACAGGCCACTTGGCTCAATTAATTTGTGCCAGTGTTTTTGCTCCACACAAGCCTCTTCCCATCCTGCTTCATCAAGCACTATCAGTCTGTCTTTTTATTCCTTCCTACCTCAGGTCCTTATCTAACTGCCCCTTCATTTCGTTTGTGATATTTGCCTGGAACAGTCCCATGTGGCAACAAATTCCACATTCTAACCACTCTGGGTAAAGAATTTTCACCCACATTCCTTGTTGAATTTATCAGTGACTGTCTAGATTTGGGCTTCCTACATATGTAAATATCTTCCCCTATCAAAAATTGCCTGTGATGTAACCGGAGCAGGCCTCAATCCCCCTTATGCCAATATTTCAGAAAAGTTAGTTAATTTCCTCTTGGTTAAAACATTGGAGCAAGGAGGTTCATGCGGCTCAGTTATATATTCATAAAATAATATTGCCGAACACATTTCACTGACTATATCGGTGCGATGGAATCCCTACAGCACTGAAGGAGGCCATTCGGCCCATCAAGTCTGCACTGACCCTCCGAAAGAGCACTCCACCCAAGCCTACTCCTGCGCCCTATCCCAATAACCCGTTAACCTGGCTGGCACATCTGTGGACACTAAGGGGCAATTTAGCGTGGTCATTCCACCCAACCTGCACATCTTTTGGACTGTGGGAGGAAAGCGGTGCACCCAGAGGAAACCCACGCAGACACGGAGAAAATGTACAAACTCCACACAGACAGTCACCCAAGGCTGGAATTGCACCTTTATCCCTGGCTTTGTGAGGAAGCAGTGCTAAACACGGTGTTAGCATGCTGCCCATTTGATGCTCTCACCTGGAACTCAAAAATCTCGTCAACTTTGCTTCAAATTTCTACAGGTTCTGCCTTTTTTCCAACATTTTCTGCTTTTACTTCAATCTAGTACCCTGTATTTGCTGCACACAATGCTGCCTCCTCTACATCAGGAAGACCAAACGCATGTTGGGTGACTGCGTTGTAGAACACCGTTGTAGCTCACTCCACAAGCATGACGCTAAGATTCCGGTGGCTTCCCATTCTAATTCTCCACCTTGCTGTCATGCAGGCATCTCCATCCTCGCTCTGCGGCAATGTTCCAGTGAAGCTCAATGCAAGCTCGAGGAACAGCACCTTATCTTCCGATTAGGCTCTTTAAAGCCAATTGGTCTCAACATTGAGTTCAACAATTTCAGACTGTAATTCCAGCCCCATTTTGTTTATTTTTTCCGACGCGCTGGTCTTCAATCTTGTTTTACAGATTTTAGCTTTCAGCTTTTCATTATTCTTTTTTTCGCACTCACTCTGACAAATCTTTTGCTCCTTTACTGTGACCATTACCACCCCCGGTTGCCCTTTTGAACTCTGACATATTTTGGCATTTAATCTCTTCTGCCCGCTACCTAATCTTTTTTTCCTGATTTGCTCAAACCTATTTTGGTTCAATCTCCCTGCACTTCTGAAGACAGGTCTTTGGCCTTAAACAAATAACTGTTTCTCCCTCCACTGATGCTAGTTCTGCTATTCCCAGCATGTTTTTGTTTTTATGTCACATATATCTGAATTTGACTAAGTCGCTGCTCATAAGGTTCTGGTTGACACTTTTAAATCAAATTTCATCAATTTTATACTTTTGTACTTCATGGAAAAGTTTGGAATATGAATCTTTTGTAGAAGCTAAATAAGAAATCAAGCTGTTTGCTGCATTGTTCTAACATTACACGAAATATAATCGAATATATTTTAAATAGACTTGAAAGAGAAACTTTAATTTCTTTGGAGGCGAAATATATTATTTCCCTTCAGTGAGGCAGCTGAGGATTGGCGGCGGGCACTAGGACCGAGGCTGCGCTGAGCCGGGAGGAGTCAGCAGTTGTGAGTCAATGCCAGGGTGATATGGTCCGGAGTTGCGAGATAAGAGACGCTGGCCGCATCCGCTTCAGCACAAATGCAAGAGCCTAAGTTCAGCCGGCGGATTTTACTGAGTGAGGGCACGGTCGGTCGCGGTGAAAGAGCTGAGACCAGAGGAGAGGTGGGAGGGGGAGGCTGACCAGAGTGAGTAAACTGAATGAGCCTTGGAAAATCTCTATTGTTTGCATTGCTGCTGTGTCTTCACAGTCTGACACTGAGCTTGTCTGAATCAGCCAAGTTCCCCAACGCGTTGTAGATTATTTCTCCTTTGGGAAGCGATTCTTTTTTGTTTGTTGATGTGAAGTGAGCAGATGATCATTTTGAATGCACTTGATGTCCATGCCTGGGTCAAAGTTCTCTCCATCAGAATGCTGTTGTGAATCAGAGAGATGGAATGTGCTGACAGTTAATGACAGCACTGTCTGCTCCTGCTCTCACAAATCCGAATAAGGTCACGCCAATTTATTGCAATCCACCTTTTAAAATGGTGTAGGTGGGTGGGGTTGGAGGGGTGACCCCAAATCAACAATGTAATGAATATCTTCAGATTATCAATTTAAACTTTTGCTGCTTGGCTCTTGCAGTGTAAGATGTTACCTAAAGTCTTCAACTTGTTCTTCATTCTAAGCTCTTTATGTCTAAGAGCATCATTTCATTTCAGAATTGTTTTTGTCCCATGTTTGTCATTGCAAATTGTACTGGTTACTTTCGAGAAGGTCCTTGGTGAGTGGCTCGTGTTCTTGTCACATTTAAGAAGGGATGCAGAACTAACCAGAAAACGTCAGACCTGCCATCTTGATATTGGTGGAAGAAAAATAATGGAATTCCTACTAAAAGGAGAAAATAGAGCCCCAAAATACAATAATGAATAATCAGCATTCAAAGGAGAAGCTTGGCCAGCCTCATTGAAGAAGTAACAGAGAGAGTGGACAAGGGTAATGTGTTAAATATGACATTTAGATTTCCAGAAGGCACCATATAATAATAAGGTCAGAGCATGTGGGATTGAGGGACAAGTAGCAGAGTGGGCAGCTGTTCAGCTGTAAGGAAAATAGAAAAGCGTAGGTATGAAGTTTAGCCATTCGGTAAGGTGGGAAGTGGTACCCCTCAAGGATCAGTGCTGGGATCACTATTTTTCATGATTTATATTAACAATTTTGACTTTGGAACCGAAAACACAGGGCAAGATTTTCCAGCCGTTCCAGCTGGTAGGAACTTCTGCTGGTGTGGAGTAGGAGGCTGGTGGAAAATCACACCCACAGTTTTGGTTGGGGTAATCATCACTGAGGAGGTCGACAGGAAATTAAAAGAAGACATGAATAAACTGGCAGAATGGGCATATAATTGGCAAATGAATTTCAACATAGGTATGAAATAACCCATTTTGGTTTTTTAAAATAATGCTGATCATTACTTAGGAAAAACAAATTTAAGTGGGATGGAGGGACAATGAGATTTGGGAGTACACACACAAACAAATCGCTCAAGATTGTGATGCAGACCAATAGGCATTAACAAAAGCAAACCAACCCTTAAGGTTTATTTTGAGAAGGATGGAAATGTTATACTGAACTTGCGTTAAATCTTGAGTATGCCATGCTTTGGAGTAATTTGGACATAAGAACTAGGAGCAGGAGTAGGCCATCTGGCCCCTCGAGCCTGCTCCACCATTCAATGAGATCATGGCTGATCTTTTGTGGACTGGCGGCCACTTTCCGGCCTGAACACCATAACCCTTAATCCCTTTATTCTTCACAAAACTATCTATCTTTACCTTAAAAACATTTAATGAAGGAGCCTCAACTGCTTCACTGGGCAAGGAATTCCATAGATTCACAACCCTTTGGGTGAAGAAGTTCCTCCTTAATGCAGTCCTAAATCTACTTCCCCTTATTTTGAGGCTATGCCCCCTAGTTTTGCTTTCACCCGCCAGTGGAAACAACCTGCCCTCATCTATCCTATCTATTCCCTTCATAATTTTATATGTTTCTATAAGATCCCCCCTCATCCTTCTAAATTCCAGCAAGTACAGTCCCAGCCTACTCAACCTCTCCTCGTAATCCAACCCCTTCAGCTCTGGGATTAACCGAGTGAATCTCCTCTGCACACCCTCCAGTGCCAGTACGTCCTTTCTCAAGTAAGGAGACCAAAACTGAACACAATACTCCAGGTGTGGCCTCACTAACACCTTTATACAATTGCAGCATAACCTCCCTAGTCTTAAACTCCATCCCTCTAGCAATGAAGGACAACATTCCATTTGCCTTCTTAATCACCTGTTGCACCTGTAAACCAACTTTCTGTGACTCATGCACTAGCACACCCAGGTCTCTCTGCACAGCAGCATGCTTTAATATTTTATTAATATATTACAAAAAAGGATGTCTAGATATTGGAGAGGGTGAAAAAAAGATTTACAACAAGGCCGTTAGAACTGTGCAGTCATACCTATCAGGAAAGGATGAAGAGGGCTGCTGTTTATCTCATGAAAAGAGACAGCTGAGGGCTGACTATACAGGTCTTCAAAATAATAAAACATTTTGTAAAGTAAACAAAGAGAGAGTATTTCCTCTCATGAGGAAGGGAAATCTAGAGGCCAGTAATGAAGAATCCTGCTTCAGACACCATGGAGCAGGCTTCATAGTTTTGAGTATATGAACAGCAAGTCTATATTAACAACTCTGAACTATTATATATACAGTAGAGGTCCAGGTATGGAGCTGAATTCATCCGAGGTCTTTACACATCTCTGTCCATCTGTAGACTGACCGTGTCTCTGGTTCATGTGCCTTCTTACATCAGTGTGTGTGTGGTAATGTACTCAGTCCTACATTAACCCCGTATGTACCAGATCAATATATAGCACAATGGTTAGCACTGTTGCTTCACAGCTCCAGGTTCCCAGGTTCGATTCTTGGCTTGGGTCACTGTCTGTGTAGAGTCTGCACCTTCTCTCGGTGTCTGTGTGGGTTTCCTCCGGGTGCTGCGGTTTCCTCCCACAAGTCCCAAAAGACGCGCTGTTAGGCAATTTGGACATTCTGAATTCTCCGTCTTTGTACCCGAACAGGCGCTGGAATGTGGCGACTAGGGGCTTTTCACAGTAACTTCATTGCAGTGTTATGTAAGCCTGCTTGTGAAAATAAGGTTTATTATTATTATTATAAGATAGGGCAGAATTTTCCAATGGCCTTGCACAGCAGGTTCAATGGTGGGCACAGGAAGGAGAATTTGGTGGAATTGCAAAAATCGGTTTCATACTGACATAAATGACCTGCAGTTTCTTCCATTGGTAGCCACCATGGCCGATTGGGAATCCTGCTGGAGGCTGATGTGAAACTGTTTTGTATCTCACTAATGGGATGCAAATGAAGGCCTGACCAGAATCTCCACCCACACCCAATTCTCCGCGACGCCAGTGGTGAAATATGCTGGCGCAAAACACGTCTGGGACAATGTGGTGTGCAGATATCGACTCATTTGAACAAAGCCTGGGGCTGCCTCTGGAGTTCCGGATGGAGGCTGCCAGCCACCCAGGACCCTGGAACACCACAGTAGTGGTGGGGGGAGCATCTAGAGCTGGACCTTCCAGATTTAATGTTATCGAGGAGGTCCATCTTCTAGCGTCAGAATGTTCCTGAATATCCATCTTCTTTCCCGGGATGTCCATCTTCTGGTCTCAGAGGGCTCCTGGAGCTCTGTCTTCATTTACAGGTGGTCCATCTTCTTTCCTCAATAGTGGGTCAGTGATGTTGGGCGCCATTTCAATATAGCGCCGGGATACGATGATGGACTACATGCCATTAGGCCTTCCCTGCATGGATTAGGGTGAAAAACTCCCTGGTACATAATTAGTGAGGTCGGGGGTCAGAAGAGGTGGCATATTTTCCCACCAGTCTCTGCAACAGGAAGCAATCCATGTTCCTGCTCTCGCCACAGGACCTAGTTCCGGATGGGAGAATTTCATCCAGAGTTACCACAGAAACAAATAGGAAATTCAGAAGAAATGCCTTTAGCCAGAGAGTGGGAGAATGTGGAACAGGAATAGTTGAGCTGAATATTATAAATGTATTTAATGGGAGGTTAGATAAACATATGAGGGAAAAGGGACTAAAGGATTATGATGAGAGAATGAAATGAGGAAACATGGGAAGAGACTCAAATGGATCCTGAACACTAGCATGGACTGGTTGGACTGAAGGGCCTTTTTCTGTGCTGTACTATAGATCCTGTATAACCTATGTAATTCTGTAAAGCAATAGAACACATTAGAGCACTTTTTATTGTCGTGCCTTTCAGTGTTAGATTTAATTGTTCAGCTTCTAGTCTTGTGAAGCAAAACACTAGCCCTCTATGTATCAGTGACAACTCCTTGTGAGTTTAAAGTCAACCATTTTTGATGTGAATTCACTCTTAAAATATGTTTCATGTGTTCAAATGGACTTTGCAACCTGTGACACCTAATATTTCCCAGATGGGAAAAAAGAACCCCAGGCAATTGAATAAATCTACGCGAGATAAAAGATTCCTATTTTGTCCACTTTGGCACAAAGGCAACAGATGTACAAAAACGACATAATCATTAGTACATGTTCGGGCATGTGTTGCTGAAATAGTTGTCGAGCTCATTTGCTCTGTCCATATGCTGCGTTTCTCCGTCTCCACTGGGATTGGGAAGTTACTTCTGCTCAGCAGTTCCCAGGGATGACAGGTGAGAGAAAGGAATCAAGGGGCAATAATTTCAAAGCATCAGGCCAAGAGAGCACAAATTTAAACGGGTGAGTGGGGAAGCTTGGTGCTGATGGGAGAGCAGGGGCAGTCTGAGATTGATCAAGGGATAAAAGGTAGGTGTGTGGAGTTAAGTCATAGATCAGCCAGGATCTCATTAAATGGCTCAAAGGGATAAATTGTTTAGTTCTGTGACCGTTGTTCTATCTTCCTATCTGTTTATGTTCCCAGCTAAACAGGCACAAGTCAGCTGTGGTGACGCATGCTCATGAGGCTGAATGGGCTATTCCTGTACCCAATGTTGCTGTGAGCTTTTAAAAAATTAATTTACAGGATATGGGTGTCGCTGGTTAGGCCAGCATTTATTGCCCATCCCTAGTTGACCTTCAGAAGGTGGTGGTGAGCTGCCTTTTTGAACCGCTGGAATCCTTGGGGTGTAGGTGCACCCACTGTGCTGTTAAGGAGGGAGTTCCAGGATTTTGTGCCAGCCACAGCAAAGGAATGGCGATATATTTCCAAGTCAGGGTGGTGAGTGACTTGGAGGGGAACCAAGGTATCTGCTGCTCTTGACCTTCTAGATGGTAGTGGTCGTGGGTTTGGAAGGTGCTGTCTGAGGAACCTTGGTGAGTTACTGCAGTTTATCTTGTAGATGGTACACATGGCTGCCACTTTTTGTCAGTGGTGGAGGGTTTGAATGTTTGTGGAAGAAGGAACAATCAAGAGGGCTGTTTTGTCCTGGATGGTGTCGAGCTTCTTGAGTGTTGTTGGAGTTGCACACATCCAAGCAAGTGGAGAGTATTCCATTACACTCCTAACTTGTGCCTTGTAGATGGTGGACAGGCTTTTGGGGGGGGGGGGGGGGGGGGGGGGTCAGGAAGTGAGTTACTTGCCGTAGGATTCCTAGTCTTTGACCTGCCCTGTTTACCACAGTAGTAATATGGCTAGACCAGCTCAGTTTGTGATCAATGGTAACCCCCAGGATGTTGATTGTGGGGGATTCAGTGATGGTAATTCCATTGAATGTCATGGGGCAATGGTTAGATCCACTTCTGCAGGAGATGGTCATTGCCTGGCACTCGTGTGGCACAAATATAATGTCCTCTGCGTCCAAGAACAAGCATACCGACAATTGTGTGTTGGGAGATATCGTCAGCTGCCTGAAACTCTTGCATATTTCACCCTTTATATTATGATGCTGTATTCAGCACTGGATCAACAGAAGAACGTGGACTTGTTGGTGTTATGCTGTAAGGGATTATTTTATCTGCTAAATGCTATATTTTTGTTCTCCTTCCTCTATTCATCACCGAATTGCTGAGCAAAGCAGAAATAAAGTACTGTTTCCGGTGATAACCACAGAGTTCATCTTGTATTTGCGGTGTGGGTTTAAATTTGAAAATAAACAATCTGAAGATACTTTCAACGGCTGTAGTGCAATGTCTTTTAAAATAAACCCACACCTCAGCAGCCAATTTCTTGGCAAGTTCCGCATGTTCTGCATCTCCTCTGTTAATTGCTGAAAAGATATTATCAAATTATTTCTTTCCCGACGTAACTGGCAAGACAAAATCAGCAGAGTTAACCACAGGATAGTTACACTGCACATCCTGTTCCCATTTGAAGCAGGTTTTGAAATAAATTGCAACTTCAGTCTTCCAGAAAATGACGTCCTACAGCAGTCAATTTTGCTTTCAAGTTTTTCGATTTAGCACAGAGCTGCATAACCTATTACTTCCTGCCTAGTTTACAATATTTTCCGCACATTCATAGGCCAGATGGCAGTGTACTTGTAAACCTAGATGTTCTGCGTGCAGGACACAAGCAACACATAACTCCTGTTCACTCATCTCTCTCTCAGCACCCCCCCCCCCCCCCCCCCCCCATGAGGAATAGCAGTATCAAGATAGTCAAATACAGTTACGGGCAGTAGGGTGAGACAAGGATTGTGTGGATCATAAAAACTGCCACATCCCCATTGAGCTAATTCACCGGTTTCAGTGTTGAAAATTTTCTGTGCTTGATGTATCATCAATTGGTCGTGAAGAAATTCCAAATATCAGGCTTTAATCAACTAGTTGTGTGCCCGGCAGTCGACTTACAGAGAAAGGCCGACTGCCGGGTCCTACGGGTTCTTATACCCCGCCTCGTAGGCGGGACTACTTGCCTCTCGGCCAATGGGTGAGCAGTCACATGACTAGCCTCAACCAATCAGTAGAGAGGCACATGACTGACCTGAGCCAATGGGCAGCGAGTGCTCTGCACCAATGGCAAATAGGTACCGTAAACCTCCTAGTCATACCACCACAGTGCTTTTCTGTAAAAAGGTGCTGGAATTATTCCTTCCAGCAGCTTCCAAACTCTCTGCCTCTACCATCTAGAAGGATAAGAGCAGCAGATGCATGGAACTGTGGGAACACCACCGCCTGGAAGTTCCACTCCAAGCTGCACACTATCCTGACTTGGAAATATGTCCTAAAATTTTTGAATCCATACAGTGCAGAGTCCGCACCCATCCTCTGAAAGAGCTCCTTACCTAAGCCCACTCCCCCTCCCTATCCCTGTAACCCTACCTCATCAGCACATCACTTGACTCTAAGGGGTAATTTAGCGTGTGCAAACCACCTAACCTTCACATCGTTGGACTGTGGGAGGAAACTGGAGAATCTGGGGGAAACCCACACAGACACAATGATAACTTGCAAACTCCACACAGGCGGTCGCCTGAGGCTGGAATTGAACCTGGATCCCGGGTAATGTGAGGCAGCAGTGCTAACCACAATCCCATCGTCCTTCCTTCACTGTTGCATGGTTGATATCCTGTAAATTTCTCCCAAACAACACTGTGGGTGTACCTACATCACATGGACTGCAGTGGTTCAGGAAGGCAGCTTCGCTGCGAGTGAAGGTGGAGGAGCAGGAGAATAGGTCCAGGCGGCAGAACTTGCGAATTGTGGTTCTGCCATAGAGTGTGGAAGGAACCAGCACCACAAAGTATATGCCAAGGATTTGTGGAGGAGAAGGTGCTAAACAAGGCCCCAGAGATGGAGCGGGCTCATAGGTCCCTAAAGCAGAAGCTGAGAGCGGGGGAACCGCTGTGGGTGATGATCGTGCACTTGCCCAGGTTTGTGGAGGGGGAGAAGATTCTAAGGGGGCTTGGGAAAAGGGAGACTGTGACTGGGAGGGGAATCGTGTCCGAATATACTTGGTGAAGAGGTGTGCTGGATTCAACAGGGCTACGGCTGTATTGTATCAAAGGAAGATTTGGTATGGGGTGTTGTACCTGACGGCTGGGAGTATTACTTTGCAACGCTGGAAGAGGCTAATGACTTTATAAGGGACCATAAACTGGGGGTGAACTGAGAGTTTAACCGACCCCCCCCCCCCCCCCCCCCCCCCTTTTTGTGGTGTTTCCCTTTTGGGGAGGGTGTGATTTGTGACTTAAAGTGTCATTTTATGGGTATGGGGTATGTGTTGGGTGGGTTGTAGGTTGGGTGGATATTCAGGTGGGTAAGGGGCTGACGGCACAGGCTAAAGAGGGACTGGTGGGGGGGGGGGGGGTCTGCAGAGGCAGACTTAAAGCGGGAGTTGCTATGCTAGCAAGAAATGCTGCTGAACCAAAGTGCCGTGGGAGAGGAAATCGTGGGTGTGGGGGTTTGGGTGGGGGGGGGGGGGGAGATTGCAATGTGGCAGAGGTTGGAGGCTGAGCGTGGTCATGGGTGGAGAGGGGGGCTATCTTGGATGGGCCCAGTTTAGGGGGCATTAAGTAAGGTAGAACCTGTGGGGGATGATGGCGGATGGTAGAGGGGAGTTGAGATGTAAGCCTCCGGTAAAAGTTGTACTGTGGAACGTCCGGGGGACAGCGGGCCAGTTAGGAGGTTCCGAGTTTTTGCGCACCTGAGGAGTTTGAGAGCAGAGGTGATTTTTCTACAGGAGATGCACCTCCGAGTGAAGGATCACATGAGGTTGAGGAAGTACAGGCAGCACGGTAGCACAGTGGTTAGCATTGTTGCTTCACAGCTTCAGGGTCCCAGGTTCGATTCCTGGCTTGGGTCCCTGTCTGTGCGGAGTCTGCACGTTCTCCCCATGTCTGCGTGGGTTTCCTCCGGGTGTTCCAGTTTCCTCCCAAAGTCCAAAGATGTGCAGGTCATGCTAAATTGCCCCTTCGTGTCCAAAAGGTTAGATGGGATTACGGGGATAGGGGGAGGTGTGGGCTTAAGTAGGGTGGTCTTTGTAAGAGCCAGAGCAGACTCGATGGGCCGAATGGCCTCTTTCTGCACTGTAAATTCTGTATTTAAAAAAAGTGATGAGTCAAGTGATGTGGGACAGGTATTTCACTGGGGATTTGATTTGAAGTCGAGGGAGTAGCCATTTTATTGAACAGTTGCTGCTGACCAGGGGGCATTAGCTTAACTGGTAGAGCTCTGGCTTCGCATGTGAGAGGTAGTGGGATCGATGCCCACATTCTCCCCTAGATTGTGGGGCTGGTTTAGCACACTGGGCTAAATCGCTGGCTTTTAAAGCAGACCAAGGCAGGCCAGCAGCACGGTTCAATTCCCGTACCAGCCTCCCCGAACAGGCGCCGGAATGTGGCGACTAGGGGCTTTTCACAGTAACTTCATTGAAGCCCACTTGTAACAAAAAGCGATTTTCATTTTCATTTCAAAAGGATGGGATTTGTGGCAGACAGGAAAGTACAAGACCTGTGGGGAAGATATCTGATAGTGAGTGGGATGCTGGAGGGGAGTCTGGTGGTGTACATGCACCCAACTGGGACGCCTCGGGGTTCGTAAAGGGGTTAGTGGGAGCGATCCTGGACTTGGATATGCACCAACCGATTATGGGTGGAAATTTAAATTGTGCGATGGAGCTGAAGGTGGCCAAGTCAATGGGAAAGTCGAGGAAGGTGAATGGGTTGGGAGGGTTTATTGAAAATATGGGAATGGTTGATCCCTGGAAGTTTGGGAACTTGGGGGGGGGTAGGGGGGGGGTGTCGGGAGTACTTCTCGCACGAAGATAAGGTGTACTCTGGAATTGATTTCTTTGTGCTGAGTTGAATGATGCTGATGGGGTTGGTAGGAGCGGAATATGCGGGAATTGTGATTTCGGGTCATGCGCCGCATTGGCTGGAGGTGAGGCTTAGTTCAGGGCAGGTGCAGAGGCCGGGAAGGAGGCTAGATTTGTGTCTTTTGGCGGATGAGGGGTTTTGTGAAAAAGTGGGGCTGGCGATTGGGGACTGGGTGGAGATGGACGGCACAGTAGCACAGTGGTTAGCACTGTTGTTTTACAGCGCCAAGGTCCCAGGTTCGATTCCCAGCTTGGGTCACTGTCTGTGAGGAGTCTGCGCGTTCTCCCCGTGTCTGTGTGGGTTTCCTCCGGGTGCTCCGGTTTCCTCCCACAAGTCCCGAAAGACGTGCTGTTAGTGAATTAGACATTCTGAATTCTCCCTCCGTGTACCCGAACAGACGCCGGAATGTGGCGACTAGGGGCTTTTCAAAGTAACTTCATTGCAGTGTTAATGTAAGCCTACTTGTGACAATGAAGATTATTATTATTATAGATTAATCAGAACAGGGAAGCCTTCGCCTCTCCAATCACCTGGTGAAAGATCCTGTTAAATTTGAGGTTAGATATGCTGCCAGAGGTTGTGGTTTGGCTGAGGGACTTGTACGACTTTCTTCGGTTGGAGAAGATTAAGTTTGAGTTGAGGGGTCAGCGGAGGGTTTCAAGATGCGGTGGGGAATGTTCATGACGTTGTTTGAGGAACTGTTCATCATGGTGGGGTGGAGGGGGGAGGGGGAGGGGAGGGGAGGGGATAAAAGGAAAAACATTGTACAAACTGCACTGTGATTTTGTGTCGGGGGGGGTGGGTTATTATTGTTTTACGCATGTTTAGAATAAAGTACATTTTTAAAAAAATAATGAAATGCAAATGAGTAGTCATACAAAGTCGTAACGCACTGATAGCAAATTCCTTTCTTCAGTGTTTTAAGGAGCATTAAGATGTTTAATTAAAATAGCAAAGAAAGGAAGCTGTTATGACCTCATTCATGGGATAACATTACTTTGGTAATCTTTTTGGAGAACATAGAAGGAGCGGGATTCTCTGGTTCCCTAGCCGTGTTTCCCGACGGCGTGCCACTTGCTGGCAGCGGGATTCTCTCTTCCTGTTGCTTGTGGGATTTCTGATTGTAGCCACCCAACACCTTTGAGAAACTCGCAGGCGGGGTTATGCTACCAGCGGGAACAGCAAATCCCAATTGCTGGAGAATTCCAGCAAGAAAGGACTGCAAAGCTAAACTCAGTTTATCTGGTTTTGGGGTTGGAATTAAAGGCACAATTTGGTGCCATCCTGCCAGTTTGCTACAGCAACCTGGGCCATTTTCAATCATGGTAGGATCAAAGCTGCTGCCCCAGACTGTCATACTTGGACAGTACATTGTACCACCCATTTTTGGAATAAAAATCCATGAGATTTGCCACAGGATGCTCTACATCAAAGCACAACTATAATTAATATGTCACTGACTTTTCAATGCCAAATGCAGTCCAATACCATTGTGCAAACCATCTGAAAGAACACCTCAGATAATTTGGAAATAAGTTGAAACACTTGGAATAGAGCTGCTGAACTGTTCTGCAAAATATTGAACGTGAGCATGTTCTGATGCGTTTTCAGGCTGAGGCACTCTGAATGGTTTATATTGTGCTAAGTATCTCAATGCAGGTTTTGAAGGTTAACCTGCTGCTGTCTTTCTTTGCACAGGTTGCCATTGGGAGTTCGGGTTTCAATCATTATAATCAAAGGAGTTACTATGGCGATTCCACTTTTCCATCTGAAAATGTAGTGATGAAATCCTTGCCGATTGTTTGCTTTGTCCTTGTAAATTCAGTAATAATCACAGATTAATCAGGGATAGAAGTAGCTGGCGTTGGCAGCAGGAAATGCCTGAAACTTAAATCCAGCATTGAAGATGAACTGAAGCTCAGTAACATCATTTTAACTCCTTTGAGGATCAGTAACCCCACCCCCCTCCCCACACCCAAGTGTTTTTTAAATCCAGTCTGACAAGGAGAAAATGTTCCACTTAATGGCAGATCAAAATCAGGGCCAAGAGATATAAAATAGTAACTAAAGAATCCAGTAGGAAATTTAGGAGGAACTCCTTCAGCCAAAGTGTGGTTCGAATGTGCAACCTCCTACTGCATGGGAACACCACACGCAGCAAATTGCACAGATGCATTCAAGGATAATCTGGATAAATACATGAGACAGAAAGGATTAGATCATTATGCTGTTCGTGCAGGACAAGGCTCATGCGGAGCATGAACAATGACAGTTGGGCCAATTGGCCGTTTTCAGTGTTGTACATTCTATATCAATCAATGTTGTTGACGCAATACAACTCTGATGGGAAGACCGACATATTCAAAACCGGATCAGAATAATTCTGGCAATGCGACCACCCTGCCAAGAGTAGCCCTGGCATTTACATCCATCTTCATGATTATAAACTCATGCATTCCCAGTTATCACTCGACCGTTCACCAATCAGGAATCGACTTTAACATTATACCACTTGTCCTTTCATTTTGAAATGCTTCAAAACTTTTCCCACAATGAATTACCTTTTGATTGTGCAGTCGCTCAGGGAAAGCAGCAGCTAGTCTGATGCCAAAACTGCCCAAACACAGCAGCCCAGTGAATGCAGCAAAATCTGTTCTGAACTTGTTACTCTGTAGGACTGGTTTAATTAAATGAGTAGTTGATAAATCTTTTGCAAAAGGAATATTCAAAGCAGAGGAGGCAGAGGGAAATGCGCCGACTATCTAGAACAGGGGTGGGCAAACTACGGCCCGCGGGCCTTATGCGGCCCGCCAAAGATTTTTATGCGGCCCACCAAGATCAAGTCATTAAAAAAAAAAATTTTTTTTTTTTAATTTTTAAAAAAAAAATTTTTTTTTTTAAAATAAGGTTAATTGGGGGGTGGCTGTTGGGTTACTGGTATAGGGTGGATACGTTGACTTGAGTAGGGTGATCATTGCTCGGCACAACATCGAGGGCCGAAGGGCCTGTTCTGTGCTGTACTGTTCTATGTTCTATATGAGGCGCCCAGAATCATAACCGGGTGAAGCGCCATTTTTGAAAAGTAGAGAAAAAGAGGGCTAAAGGCAGGATGCCGCTGGGGGAAGCGCTGAAGTATATGCCGCACGCTAATTGGTTACAACCGGGACTATTAATTAATATACTATGCGGCCCTTTAAAATTGTGAATTTCTGAATGTGGCCCTTGCACGGAAAAGTTTGCCCACCCCTGATCTAGAAGATGGTTGTTTACTCGTTTGCATTGGAATTGGTTCCAGCATAGTGAAATGGAAATGTGGACGTAATGTGGCAGAGGGGCACATGAAAGTTTGCAACAGAAACAAATGAATCGGCGGTGCACTGGTTAGCACTGCTGCCTACGGCGCTGAGGACCCGGGTTCGATCCTGGCCCCGGGTCAGATCCCAGCCCCGGGTCACTGTCCGTGTGGAGTTTGCACATTCTCCCCGTGTCTGCGTGGGTTTCATGCCCACAACCCAAAGTTGTGCGAGTTAGGTGGATTGGCCATGCTAAATTACCCTTTAATTGGAAAAAAAATAATTGGGTACTCTAAATTTATTCTAAAAAAAGTCGACAGCGCCTTGGTTAAAGGATCTAAAAACCAAACTGGTCATAACATGTATTTCTTTAGCGTTAGCAAGGTTTAAAGTTAATAGCAAGAAGAAGTTGCTTTTAAAAAATGAAGGAAGCCCTGACTGCAGCTTCAAATTTTGGCTGGAGTAAGGACTGGCGAAGTAGGCGAATGTTAACTTGAAATGACCTCATTCCGTCTGCATAGCTTTCGATGTGCCGGATGTTGTCTGAATGGAAACAGATGCAGGGGATTTGTCTGTGTGTCTGCAGTTCATGGGAATATGCAGCTGTTCTATTTATAAAAAAACGTGTTAAGTATTGGGGCATTTAGTGATGTTATCCAGTGTTGAAAAGTATCCAGTACTGCAGTGCTAGACCAAGATTAAATGTCAGACTCAAGTTTCTCTGCCTTGGAAGTTGAACGCCAATCATTTGGAAGGTTACAATTGAGATGCCAAGAAAAGCATTTGCATCAGATTTCTGCATTAAAAACAGAGTGACATCGGATCTGCAGCACAGAAACACGCCGGTGTTTATGCTCCGCACAAACTTCCTCCCATTCCTTATTGTTTATCCCCATTGGTATAGTCTCCTGTTTCGTTCTTATGTTTTTCTAGATTCCCTTTAAATGTATCTAAGCTATTTTCTTCAACTAGTTCTCATGATAGAGAGTTCACCATTCTTTTGACACTTTGGGTAAAATCTTCAGAGTTCTCTCAAGGATAGATTAGTAACTATCTAATATTTGTGATCCCTCGTTCTGCTTTTGCCTGCAAGTGGAAGAAGCTTCGCTATATTTGCGATTATAACCTGTTGGCTGGGGACAATTGGTTACCCAATGATTTATTTTAAGGCCCAATCAACTGAATAGAATAACAAAAATTAACTCTGGGACCACCACCCCCATCTTTCCAACTGATCTTTCCTGGGCCTCTTCTCCCCTCGCCGCTGCAACACCCCAGACTTAACTTGTCCAGTTGGCCCTTTAACTCGAGGGGCTGCTTGTAGTCCCAGAAGTGGCCAGTGCTCTCCTTGGAGCAGCTGGGATTTTATAAAGCCACAAAAAGCCCACACCGGGTTTGTAGAAACAAAAATGTATTTTATTTTACAACTACTATTATATACAGCTCCAGTAGCTCTCTACTGGGTCTTCACTAGTCAGTGCCTTACTGGCCGTCTCTATTTATACATAGGCAGACATTGGATGCCATCTAACGGAAAAGTTTCTAACTGTTATTCGTGGTGGGGTTTTGCTGGAAGTTTCACACCGGCACTATTGGCGAGCTCCCCACCACGATCTAACCACATTTAGCCACTTTTTTGCACCCTGGGAACTTCCTCCCTGGTCAAGCCCACACTTAGGGCCCCATCTAACCAAATGGGAACAGAGTTTCATAGTGAGCCCATTTAGCTGGGTGTTTCCCCATGCTCGCAGCACCAAGAAACACCCCGCTATCTAACACCCATCCGGTTAGATATGGGGCCTCAGTGGGGAATGCGCTCCCAAGGTCGCACTCAGCCACGTTTTCCTCCGCTCACCAAAACTCCTCAGTGCAGCGAGAGATCGGACGCCATTTTTAAATGGTGTCTCAAGCTCTCAATGCGACCCCCCCCCCCCCCCCCCCAGCCCCAACTCACTACAGGAGAGTCCCTGTGTCACCCTTACCCGCGCAGTGCACCCTCCCCCCCGACCCGATCACCGCCGAGCAGAAAATGCCAGCTTGGCACCTTGGCACAGCCAACCTGGGGCACTGGCAGTGCCCCTGCCAGCTGTTACTTCCAATTTGGCACCCTGGCAGTGCCAAGGTACCAGACTGGCAGTGCCTAGGCGACCACATTAACGGGGGAGGTCCAGGAGGCCATCCTGCTCTGTCCCTGTCTATCCAGGGGCCTCTGATTGCCCGGGAAACCTCCTTGGCACTGTTCCGCCTGGTCCATGTTTGCATGAACCTGTACCAAATGGCGCCTGGCTGGGGGCTCCCTGGGGAGGGCAGTAGATGTTGGGAGCTTGTAAGCGGTGTTTAAACCTACTTGGATGTGCGAGGTTGGGTTCTGCACATTGTGGGCGGAATCCTGATCATGATGCTTCGCGAGATCTGAGTAGTTCTCGCGAGGCGTACTGGCTGTTGAGAATTCTGCGGGAGGCCTCTCCGGCATCTACCATTCGGGCGCAATGCGGCCAATAACTTGTGCCCATTGTCAGAGGTCCCTTATCGGGGGAGCTCGTATTCTGCAAGGTCCATGGGGTAGTTAATCATTGCCACCCCGTAAGACCAGTGCAGGCTATAACATCCATCCGCCCCCCAAATCCCAAGAATCCTCTGAGGACCATGGTGAAGGAGGCCGCTGGGCTCCCTTGGCATCTGGCTGGGCATTGGACACTCAGGGTGCTGAGTTGAGCGGTGTGCATCTCGAAGGTGAACACTGCTTCTGACACGAACATCGCGGTGACTGCAATTCCTGCGGCTGTGGTTCCAAAGGCTCTCCATCAGAGGCTTCCTGCATTCCCATCTCCAAGTCCGAATGTGATCAAAGTGCTTTTGCATGATCCGACCTTGGGCTTGCAACTGGTAAGAAACTGGCCCTGTGTGGTGGAGGGTAACGGTGGAGACCAACTGGGCGCCGCCCAGCAAAGTTTCAAACAAATACCGAGTCACCTGCTCCAAAGTGCTGGGATAGTCAGCATTGAAGGGGGCAATGTCCTTGCTGCTCCTGGCTGTGGCGCACATTCGCACCTATGTCTGGAAAACAATACTAAGGCGGGTACAAAGTCTCCAGCCCATCAACATTTCAGCGGGGACCATTCCAGTTACTGCGTGCGGCATTTTCCTGCAGTAAAACAAAAAACTAGCCAACCTCGTGGCCGTCGATCCAGAAGACTGTTTCTTAAGGCCCAGCTTAAACGTTGCACCACGTACTCCGCTGGGCCATTAGACGTTGGGTGGTATTGGGCAGTACAAATATGCCGCATCCCATTTGCTTACAGAAATCTGGCAAACTCCTCATTCGTAAACGGAATGCCATTGTCTGTGACAAGCACTTCAGGGATGCTGTCTGTGCATAACAATGTACGTAACTTCTCAATGGTTGCCCGGGCTGTGGTCACCGCCATCCTTGTGCACCACTAGCCACTTTGAATGGGCAGCAATCAATAAGAGGAACATGGATCCCTGAAATGAATTGGCAAAGTTGGCATGCAACCGCGCCCACATCTGTCCTGGCCATTCCCAATGATGTCGGGACGTGGCCGTAGGGGAGTTGCTGATACTCTCCCATCGGCTGGTGACCACAAGCCCCACATTGACCAGGTAACCCTACTACGGACTCCGGGGAGGTCTCCCTCCAAGAAGGCTCTTTCTTCGGCCTACGGATCAGGCCTTTACACCGCTCAGCCCAGGGCAGGTGGCGGTCCAGGGATGGACCCCATGGTGGGAGGGAGCGCACCCTTGTGCGTTCACCTCTATCCCCTGTATCTCTAGCATCCCTCACTCTGTGCTTTCCCAGGACAGTGCAATCTGAATGGTTTGCTGCAGGGTCAGGGAAGGTTTGGCTAGCAGTTCCTTTTGAGAAGCCTCATTGTTAATACTAAAAACTAAGCAGTCTACAGCATTTCAGACAGGATGTTACCGGATTCACAGAATTCCGCAATTTTCCAAAACCTTTCTGCGGTGTTAAAACGATACCGCTACACTGTAACTGACAGGATCAGATTTTCTATTGATATTAATTTAGACTACCCAATTCATTTTTTCCAATTAAGGAGCAATTTAGCGTGGTCAATCCACCTAGCCTGCATATCTTTGGGTTGTGGGGGTGAAACCCACGCAAACAGGTGGAGAATGTGCAAACTCCACACGGACAGTGACCCAGAGCCGGATCGAACCTGGGACCTCAGCGCCGTGAGGCAGCAGGGCTAACCCACTGCATCACCGTGCTACCACTGGGGGCAGATTTAAGTACTGAACTACTAAGACTACAGGCACATCGAAAGTTTTAGTGTTTGGGGCCACTGGGAGTGTAAGCCTCCGTATCACTACGAACGTGTGCGTGCCCCGGGCAGTGAGCAGTATGACTACCTGGTGGATCGTTCTTTGCGATATTGCTGGCCCAGAAAAAGTAACGCTTCCTCTGTGCGTAGCAATTCCAATCTTCTAATCCGGCATCAAACACATTCAAACATCCGAAAAGAGGCATGACGAAAGAAATTTCCAACCTGTATCCGATAGAGACTGAGAGGTGCCTCAGCAGCATCGAGAGCAATCCAGTTTCTATCCCCGTCGCCAGTTTTATAAGGCGCAAAGAGCCCACACCGAGTTTGTAGAAACGAAAACTTACTTTATTTTACAACTACTATTATATACAGCTCCAGTAGCTCCCTACTGGGTCTCAACTAATCTGTACCTTACTGGCCGACTCTATTTATCCATAACAAGACATTGTTAGAGGCCCCCCGCTCCCTTGTCATGGTAGCTCATATTTTACATAGAATTTACAGAATTTACAGTGCAGAAGGAGGCCATTCGGCCCATCGAGTCTGCACCGGCTCCTGGAAAGAGCACCCTACCCAAGGTTAACACCTCCACCCTATCCCCATAACCCAGTAACCCCACCCAACACTAAGGGCAATTTTGGACACTAAGGGCAATTTATCATGGCCAATCCACCTAACCTGCGCATCTTTGGACTGTGGGAGCTTACACTCATAAGTGTAACGTTTCTCATTAGAATCGATTGTGTTCCACATGGCGCTAGGGCTAGACCCTCCACGGTCTCTGAATCGGCCCAGGTGCGCCGCCAGTTTTGCTGACGTGGAAGTCCACGAAAGCTGCCCCAGCGTCAACACTTAGTCTCAGTTGAATCCCGGCCCTGGGTCACTGTCCATGTGGAATTTGTGCATTCTCCCCATGTCTGCGTGGGTTTCACCCCCACAATCCAAAGATGTGCAGGTTTGGTGGATTGGCCACGCTAAATTGCCCCTTAATTAGAAAAAAATAAATAATTGGGTACACTTAGTCTCAGGAATGGAGAATCTCACCAATGATATTTAATGTGAATTATTAAGACCATCCCTGAATAATTTGTGTATATTTTAATTTTTAATTGATCTTCATCTGCTTTTCATTCAGTACTTGGCTGTTGAAGACTGGACAAGAATCAAAAATGTATCCTGCATCGCCATATTTGTCAACCCCATTACCTGGTAAAAAGACATTGATTGCATCAATATGTATTTTGTTCAGCATTCTACTTATGAAAATATCATGGACTTTTTGTGTATCTTCTTTTATCTTTCATAGTAAAGGTTGTCTAGTATTTCCTGTCTCAATCTTTGTGTCAGACCATTTGATGGTGAAATCCTCACCCATGCCTTTGTTACCCTAACTTAACTGGTTTGAAGTTCGACTTGCAAGCCCCCCATCTTCTGCCGTCCATAACTTCAACTCATCAAAAATTCTAATGCCTGCAATCTTACTTGTACCAAGTTCTGTTGTCCCATTGCCTCTGTGCTTGCTGATTTGCAATGCCTCAAATTGATCATTCTTATCCTTGCGTTCAAATCCCTTCATGGCTTCATTCACCTCTCCCCATTTCTAGGTCTCCCTTCTGCCCTGCAATCCAATCAGAACTCTGTATCCCTCTAACCTGGACCTTTGAAGTATCCCCTTTTGTCTTCGCCCCATCGTTAGTGACCATGCTGGCAAGCCAGCCTAAGGCCTGCGATTCCCTCCCTCAATTTTTCACACTTGATGAGCTGGCTTTGGTTGTGGAGGAGTGAGTGAGGCAAATCCAGAGCCTAGACTCAGGCAGGGTGACCTGGTATTAGTGCCTGGGGAAACTGTGGCCATGTTATATATGGACATGGTTGAATTGAACCAGTTGGATTGCATTGGATCAGCAGTTATTGTCACTGTGAGGACTGGTTTCATTCCAATTGTAGGTGCCCCAAAATGATGACCTTTTTTAAAGAGAGATTTCTACTGGAAAGCAGGCCTTATTAAATCAACAAACCTAGGTCAGTGATCTTTAATTTTTGAATACTTCTTCACACGAGGTCCATGATACATTTTTCTTCACCTGGTTAAAACCCAGTGTTTTGTCTATCTAATGCAGGGGTGGGCAAACTACGGCCCGCCAAAGGTCTTTATGCGGCCCACCAAGTCATTAAAAAATAAAAAATAAATTTTTTTATTTTTTTAAATTTTTTTTTTTAAATTTTTAATTTTTTTTAAAGGTTAATGGGGAGGGGGCTATTGGGTTACTTACTGGTATAGGGTGGATACGTTGACTTGAGTAGGGTGATCATTGCTCGGCACAACGTCGAGGGCCGAAGGGCCTGTTCTGTGCTGTACTGTTCTATGTTCTATACGAGGCGTCCAGAATCATAACCGGGTGAAGTAATTATTTTACTTAATATACTATGCGGCCCTTTAAAATTGTGAATTTCTGAATGTGGCCCTTGCACGGAAAAGTTTGCCCACCCCTGATCTAATGGTACCTATTTTGAAACAGCACAGTTAGTGCTCTTTCAAGTTGTTGATAATGTTGTTTCCAGTTTTGCTTTCTCACCATGTCTTACAACAATCTTGAACTATTTGTTGTTTGTGGCAGTTGCACAGATGTTTCCAGAAGATGTTCAGGAAGGCGTATCCCCTAAAGAGACTCTCCAGAGGTAATTTGATGCACTGTGATACATCTTATAGTTTCCTTGCTTTAAAACATTGGGTATGCTGTGTTTCATGCGGAAGAGAACGTATTACGTAATTGCTATTGCAGAATCACAGAATTGGTACAGCGCAGAAGGAGGCTATTCAGTCCATTGTGTCTGCGCTGGACCTGTGAATGAGTAATTCACTTAGTGCCTTCTTCCCATAAACCTGCACATTCTTCTCTTACTGACACTAATATTCGTGGAGTTTGCTTAGTTCGGTAATTGACACTAACATGAGACGTTTTCCTTGTAAGTAGAACAGCTGGTGTATTTACTGGTGAATCGCGTAACAAGGGCTGCAGATAGGGTTTTAAACTAAATAGTGGGGGGGGGAGGGTTTAGTTGTATGGAAAATTAGAAAATCAAAGTTAAAGAACAAGGTGGGAGTGCAGGTTAATAAACAAGTTAAAGGGCCTGAGGACGCAGGAGAGGTTAGTAAAGTTTCCAGAATGGAAAATGGTAGGCATCTAACTTCGGGTACAGCAGATAAGGGGACAGCTATGAGAAGGGGACCAGTCAACGCAGGACCGAGGGTGTTGTACCTAAATGAGTGCGATGTATGAAACAAGGTAAATGAGCTGGTAGCGCACATTGAATTGTCGGATACAATATTGTGGGCATCTCAGAGACGTGGCTGCAAGGGGATCAGGATTGGGATCTAAATATCCAGGGATATATGTCCTATCGAAAGGACAGGCAGAAGGGCAGAGGGGGCCGGGTTGCCTTGTTATTAAGAAATGGGAGTAAATTGATCGCAAGAAGCGATATAGGGTCGGAAGGCATAGAATCTGTTTGGGTAGAGTTGAGGAATTGCAAAGGAAAAAACACTCTGATGGAAGTTATGTACAGGCCCCCGAGCAGGAATCAGGATGTGGGGCAGAAAATAAATCAGGAGATGGAAAAGGCATATAAGAAAGGCAATATTACAATAATCTTCAATACGCAGGTGGACTGGAAAATCAGGTTGGTAGCGGATCCCAAGAAAAGGAATTTGTTGAATGTCTGCAAGATATTTTGTTGGAGCAGCTTGCGGTGGAGCCCACTAAGGAACAGGCATTTCTGGATTTGGTGAAGTGTAATGAGGCAGAATTGATTAAGGAACTTAAGGAGAAGGAACTCTTAGGGAGCAGTGACCACAATATGATAGTATTTACCCTGCAGTTTGAAAAGGAGAAGCTGGAATCAGATGAAACGGTATTACAGTTAAATAAGGGCAACTACAAAAACATGAGGGAGGAGTTGGCCAGAGTTGATTGGAAAAGGAGGCTAGCAGGGAAGACAGTGGAACAGCATTGGTACGAGGTTTTGGAGGATTTTCAGGAGGCACAACAGAAAGTCATCCAAAGGAAGAGGAACCATGCTAAAGGGGAGGACAAGGCATCCATGGCTGACGAGGGACAGCATAAAAGCAAAAGAAAATGTCTACAAGATGGTGAGGATTAGTGGAAAGCCAAAGGATTAGGAAGCCTTTAAAAGCAAGCAGAGGGCAACTACAAAAAGCAGTAAGGGGGAATAAGATTAAATATGAGTGTACGCTAGCTAGTAATATAAAAGAAGATTATAAGAATTTTTTTCAATAGATAAAAGATAAGAGAGAGGCAAGAATGGACATTGGACCATTGGAAAATTAGGCTGGAGAATTAATAATGGGGAACAAAGAAATGGCAGAGGAACTGAATAGGTACTTTGCATCAGTCTTCACTGTGGAAGACACCTGTGGTGCACCAAAACTTCAAAAGAGTCATGGGGCAGAGGTGCGTGTAGCGGCCATCGCAAAGGAAAAGGTGCTGAGGAAGCTGAAAAGTGGATGATTCACCCAGGCTGGACAGACTACACCCCAGGGTTCTGAAGGAGATAGCTGAGGAGATTGTGGAGGCATTGGTGGTGATTTTTGAAGAATCTCTGGAGGGTCCCAGAGGACTGGAAAATTGCTAATGTAACACCCCTGTTCGAGAAGGGAGGGAGGCAGAAGATGGAAATTGTAGGCCGGTTAGCCTGACTTTGGTCGTTGGTAAGATTTTCGAGTCCATTATTAAGGATGAGATTACGGAATACTTGTAAGTGCATGGTAAAATAGGACTGAGTCAGTACGGCTTCATCAAAGGGAGGTCATGTCTGACAAATCTGTTAGAATTTTTTGAGGAGGTAATGAGGAAGTTAGATAAAGGAGAACCAGTGGACGTGAGCTATTTGGATTTCCAGAAGGCCTTTGACACGGTACTGTACAGGAGGCTGCTAACTACTTAAGAGCCCATGGTGTTAGGGGTAAGGTACTGGCATGGATAGAGGATTAGCTGACTGGCAGAAGGCAGAGAGTGGGCTAAAGGGGTCTTTTTCAAGATGGCAGCCGCTAACTAGTGGTGTTCTGCAGGGGTCAGTGTTGGCACCACAACTATTCACGATATACATTAATGATCTATCTGGAAGAAGGAACTGAGGGCATTGTTGCTAGGTTTGCCAATAATACAAAGATATGTAGAGGGACAGGTTGTGTTGAGGAAGTGGGGAGGCTGCAGAAGGACCTGTTCAGGCTAGGAGAGTGGGCAAGGAAGTGGCAGATGGGATACAATGTGCAAAAGTGTGAGGTGGTGCACTTTGGTAGTGATGAGGGGTGCAGTCACCAGGAAATCCCATTGGCAACGCGGGGGCGGTAAATCCCCCTGGTGGGCCTCCTCAGCCGCTGAAAACCACACAGTGGGTTGGTTGGTAAATCCGATTATTTTCGAAATGGGAAAGACTTCCGAAATCTGAAGCACTAAGGGACTTAGGAGTCCTGGTTCAGGAATCTCTTAAGATTAACGTGCAGGTTCAGTCGGCAGTTAGGAAGGCAAATGCAATGTTAGCATTCGTGTCAAGAGGGCTAGAGCACAAGAGCAGGGATGTACTGCTAAGGCTGCATAAGGATCTGGTCAGACCCCATTTGGAATATTATGAGCAATTTTGGGCCCCTTATCTAAGGAAGTGCTGGCATTGGAAAGGGTCCAGAGGAGATTCACAAGAATGATCCCGGGAATTAAGGACTTGTCATATGAGGAGCAGTTGGGGTCTCTGGGTCTGTACTCGATGAACTTTACAAGGATGAGGAGGGGATCTCATTGAAACTTATAGAATACTGAGAGGCCGAGACAAAGTAGACGTGGAGAAGATGTTTCCACTGGTAGGAGAGACTAGAATCCGAGGGCACAGCCTCAGAACGAACGACCCGAACTTAGCGATTTATACCTTTGCCCAGGGCAATCATCCAGAGGAAGTTAGGATTTTTGGGCAAAACCCTTACGTGGGAACTTCCTGGAGGGATTTCCCAGCTCATCATTGGGGTACCCCCTAAATGCAACAGTGGGGAACCCAGAAGTTATGGACCTTCTATTTGTGAAAGGGGAATTGTTCCATCTGCTTATTCAGTGGAGTGCGCCTTTAGATAAAATACCACATCGGGTCACCTCGCTAATGTTTCACTGCTTTATTAAAATTGGTATAATTGAGGTGGTCAAACACTTAGTGAAGAATTTAAAACCCCAGGAAGCTAGTCCATCACTTGATCGGGTGGGAGAGAGCTGAGTGAGGCCATGTCGCCTATCCTCCTCCCTCTGGTCAACCTCAGGGTTGTAAGGGTGGCGTTCCCATCTGGATACCAGTTAAGTGAATGACGTAAGGGCCTCATCCCACCGTCAGTGACATTCAGCCAGTGGTGAGTGGGGGACTCACCATGTGGAGAGACAGACATACACCAAACCCTCTTCGGTTTGCCTGCATCTAGTCGGGACAGTCCCTCATTCTCAGGCACTCTGTGCCTGATCGAGGGACACAGCACCAGGAAGAGGAGGTTGCTGAAATTCATTCCGCTGTCCTTGTTTCCAACAATACCACCACCCCCACATCTCGCTGACAACCCCCATTCTGCCCACGCTCACCTCTATCTGGGAATCCATTGGTGATCCATAAGGTAGGCCTGAATATTGTACCGGCGGTGGCTGGTATTCCTGGTGTGACTGAGAATACTGGAGAACAACTGGGGAACAGCTTTCGGGGGCAGGATTCAGCCCAATTGGGGGGGCTTGATTGCATGAGAAACAAAGTTTTGTCTAAGGAAATGCCTACTTGCCTGATAATTGCATCGGACCTCCGGGGGGTAGCAATGTAGGCTTCCCTCTAGTTCTCCAACTGGTAGGTGGGACCCCTGTCGCACACATTAAAGTTTTCTCTTATTGACACAATAATTTCCATGTCTGAATGGGGTGGTGGAAAAAAGATGCTTTGAGGGATGATTTGAAATGTGAGATGAGAGGATAGCTGATTTTAAAAAATAATTGTCGAGCTAATTTTAGTCGGAAAGCATTACGAGAAGAGAAGAGAAGTTGGTACAAAGAAAATTACAGCACAGGAACAGGCCCTTCGGCCCTCCCAGCCTGCGCCAATCCAGATCCTTTATCTAAACCTGTCTCTTATTTTCTAACGTCTACTTCCCTCTGTTGCCACCCGTTCATATACCTGTCTAGATGCCTCTTAAATGATGCTATCGTGCCCGCCTCTGCCACCTCCGCTGGCAAAGCGTTCCAGGCACCCACCACCCTCTGCATAAAAAACATTCCATGCACATCTCCTTTAAACTTTCCCCCTCTCACCTTGAAATCGTGACCCCTTGTAACTGACACCCCCACTCTTGGAAAAAGTTTGTTGCTATCCACCCTGTCCATACCTCTCATAAATTTGTATACCTCAATCAGGTCCCCCCTCAACCTCCGTCTTTCCAACGAAAACAATCCTAATCTACTCAACCTTTCTTCATAGCTAGCACCCTCCATACCGGGCAACATCCTGGTGAACCTCCTCTGCACCCTCTCCAAAGCATCCACATCCTTCTGATAGTGTGGTGACCAGAACTGCACGCAGCATTCCAAATGTGGCCTAACCAAAGTCCTATACAACTGTAACATGACCTGCCTACTCTTGTACTCAATACCCCGTCCGATGAAGGCAAGCATGCTGTATGCCTTCCTGACCACTCTATCAACCTGCGTTGCCACCTTCAGGGTACAATGGACCTGAACTCCCAGATCTCTCTGTACATCAATTTTCCCCAGGACCCTTCCCTTGACCATATAGTCCGCTCTTAAATTTGATCTTCCAAAATGCATCACCTCGCATTTGCCTGGATTGAACTCCATCTGCCATTTCTCTGCCCAACTCTCCAATCTATCTATATTTTGTTGTATTCTCTGACATTCCTCGATATCTGAAACTCCACCAATCTTAGTATCATCTGCAAACTTGCTAATCAGACCACCTATACCTTCCTCCAGGTCATTTATGTAGATCACAAACAACAGTGGTCCGAGCACGGATCCCTGTGGAACATAACTAGTCACCCGTCTCCATTTTGAGACACTCCCTTCCACCACTACTCTCTGTCTCCTGTTGCCCAGCCAGTTCTTTATCCATCTAGCTAGTACACCCTGAACCTCCTACAACTTCACTTTTGCCATCAACCTGCCATGGGAAACCTTATCAAGTGGAAACAAGATCCTAAGGCTCTGTTTTGAAAGCCTAGAAGTTTATCAGATCAGTTTTGAGGTCATGGGCGGAATTCTTCGACCCCCCGCAGGGTCGGGGAATCGCCCGGGGCCGGCGTAAATCCCGCCCCCGCCGTGGCCGGAATTCTCTGCCACCCGGGAATCTATGTGGGGCCGAAGTCCCGCCGCTGTCAGGCCTCTCCCACCGACGTGGTTTAAACCACGTCTGTGCCGGCGGGAGCAGGCGGCGTGAGCAGGCCCCGGGGTTCTGGGGGGGGGCGTGGCGCGGGGCGATCAGACCCCGGGGGGGTGCCCCCACGGTGGCCTGGCCCGCGGTCGGGGCTCACCGATCGGCGGGGGGGGGGGGGGGGGGGGGGGGGGGGGGGCCTGTGCCGTGGGGGCACTCATTTTCTTCCGCCACGGTCTCCACCATGGCGGAGGCGGAAGAGACCCCCCTACCGCGCATGCGCCGGTGGTGACGTCAGTGGCCGCTGACGCTCTGGCGCATGCACGGACTCACGCCGACCGGCGAAGGCCTTTCGGCCAGCCCCGACGCCAGGCGGCGGGCGTCAAAGGCAGTCAGCGGAGCGGGAGCCACTCCGGCGTGGGCCTAGCCCTTTGGGGAGACCCGACGCTGGAGTGTTTGGCGCCACTCCGCTACGCCGGGACCCCCCGCCCCGCTGGGTAAGGGAGAATACCGCCCCATGTTGGAACAGGAGACTAGGGGAGTTGGAGTTTCCTCGAGGTTGATGGATCTTCCACCAGATTTATGTCGTGAGGTTGGGTGCAGCCCTAGGAAATTTTTTAATTTATATTTATTTTTATTTTTTTCCAATTAAGCGACAATTTAGCGTGGCCAAGCCACCTACACTGCACGTCTTTGGGTTGTGGGGGTGAGACCCAGGGGGAGAATGTGCAAACTCCACACAGACAGTAACTCGGGGCCGGGTTCGAATCGGGGTCCTCGGCGCCGTGAGGCAGCAGTGCTAACCATTGCGCCACCCCCCCCCCCAAAGGAAATTAACAGTGGAGAAGTTCATAACCCAGAAATAAACCATTCAGTCAGATGTGTCTGTGTGGACTTTTCATTAGAGCATCCAGAATGAACCACAGTGGCCCATTCTGAACATGAGAGCGACTGTAAAGATCCACCCTGCCCCACCTCCATATTGTAAAGTCATTGATTTGCTCTGTGTGCTAACTTCAGTAAATAATATTTTGGTCATTTCTCTTATTGATGTACTTTGTCAGTTCAAGATTTTCATTGATGACCAATGAGAACTCCTGTTCACCTTGGCACCTAAATCCGCTGAGTGGGTCCCCCTGCAGGTGTCGTCGGAGTCCTCGCCTGCTAATGAATGGCTATTATGACCTAAGCGAAGAAAGCTTCATGGACGATGAAGGCAATCTCACCCTCACACCATCCAAAATAAACATCAGTTACAAGGAAAATCTCGTACGGTGGGTGTCTCCTTCTATGATTACTGTGGTCAATTGTAATGCGCCGATTGCAAAACTTACAACATGGCTCCAGAGATGATATCCAACTTCAGTAGGCCCAGCCACACAATTCAGATACCAAGGTTGCCAGTGTGTGAATCCCATCATTTGGTTCACTTTCAGTACCACTGAGAATGGCCTCCAGACCCATTTATACAATATGACGGTTTATTTCATATAGTAGGAAGCTGTTTGAAGATGTGCCCTTAAATTGTTGCATGGCATTGTGGAAGAGTACAGCAGTGACTTATGCAGTGACTTGGTTGCCAAGCTGGAGGTAGGTAATTATGAAACCGCTGCATGCCAAAATTATACAACTGCACGGGTGTACAAATATAAAACCGATTGATTCACATTTTCATATTTGCAGTTGGACTATTTTGGCCATTAATAATTGGGCCTAGTGTTGCACAGAGGTGAGACAAGCTGCATGTCTTCAGAAGAATGAAATAGATAGATAATGACCAAATAAGCAAACTGTTGAGCTCGGACAATAAGGACAGGACTGGAGGATTCTAGTACAAAATTCACAACCCTTAAATGAGGTTAAAGATTTGAAAATCAACTGCACAGTCCTTTTCCCGTATACATTACGGTAAGGCAGTTTATATGCCAGTTGCCAACTTTAAAAAAGAAATGGGTTCATATATTTTGTGAAGAGGCATTCGCTTGGTGATTGGCCTTGCATTATTTTCTTGGACTTTGTGGTGTTGATTTTTACAGATAGATGCCGCATGTGGACAGCCTTGACACTGGCTGTAGGTATCTGGAATCTGTGAGAACACTTCCCATGATTTTCATCTGCCTGGTGAAGATCCCCCTGATAGCGCACATTCATACAATTAGCTTCAATGTTTTTAAAAAATAAATTTAGAGTACCCAATTCATTTTTTCCAATTAAGGGGCAATTTAGCATGGCCAATCTACCTGCCCTGCACATCTTTGGGTTTTGGGGGAAAAACCCACGCAAACACGGGGAGAATGTGCAAACTTGACACGGTCAGTGACCCAGAGCCGGGATCGAACCTGGCACCTCGGCGCCATGAGGCAGCAGTGCGCCACTGTGCTGCCCAGTTAGCTTCAATGTTAACATTTCTATATTAAAATCAATTAAATCTGATGTTTGTTTTTGCTTCTCAGTCGTTTTTGTTTTATGTTGGCTTCTTAATAAATTGGAACACTTCCTCCCCCCCGGCCGTGTCATTGAACTGAGACCTGATCAAAATTAGATCTCGGGCCTTGACTACATTAAACCAGTGAACACTGGTCACGCAACGGGTGTCCAAGCAGCCTGTCAGTCAGAGTCGAATCAGGTCAGGAGGCTGTGATGCCAAGATGGCCTGCTTGTAGGTCCTGAGGAGCAAGGACAGAGAGGGGAGGTAGAGGAGATAGTTGGGCCCCATCTAACAGAGAGCTGCAGGACTTTGGGGGAATAGGGAAAGGGATTAGGATCTCAATTTCACTTTTCGCAGTGTGGAATGCTCTACACATCTTTAATTCAGCAGTACGGGGCAGCACGGTGGCGCAGTGGGTTAGCCCTGTTGCCTCACGGCAGGTTCGATCCCGGCTCTGGGTAACTGTCCGTTTGGAGTTTGCACATTCTCCCCATGTTTGCGTGGGTTTTGCCCCCACAACCCAAAGATGTGCAGGGTAGGTGAATTGGACACATTAAATTGCCCCTTAATTGGAAAAAAAATGAATTACGTACTCTAAATTTCTAAAACAAAATTCAGCAGTACACCTCTGTAAAATGAGCTCCACTTCCCCTATGTTGATTTTGTCCCTAAACCAGAGTCTTATAAATTGTCCCAACAGTCTGTCAGAGTAATTTGTTCAGCAGCCAGTGAAACCAGAAGAGCATGCCATCTCATACTAATTTCCAGTGAGTTTCTTAGGCACACAAAGGCGTTATTGTTCATCCTGGGCATGCTATCTCCAGATGACGTCGCAAACGAGGTCCCTTTACAATTCGTAGGAAACATGAATGGGTCCGTGATAGCAATACTTTATGCTAAGCGTGAAAAATAGTATTTGAAAAGCCCAAAGTCAAAACAGGTGGAGCAGTTCAAGTGCAATTAAATCCATCTATGGCACAGAAAAACTGTTACCAGAAGGAAACAGAAGTATTGAAGAATGAATTCTGGAGACATGTAAGATGCCAATTGCTGGACGTTAACATGTGTGGCTGCAGAGGAACACGTAAAGAAACTGTATACTATTTAGAAGTGTTTACACTAGAGATCACAGAGTTGGAGGGCAGAATAGGGGAGTGAAATCACAGATCACAGAATTTACAGTGCAGAAGGAGGCCATTCGGCCCATCGAGTCTGCACCGGCTCCTGGAAAGAGCACCCTACCCAAGGTTAACACCTCCACCCTATCCCCACAACCCAGTAACCCCACCCAACACTAAGGGCAATTTATCATGTCCAATCCTCCAAATGAGGAGGATAAAAATGAGCTTTTGAAACAGCAGGTAGAGGCTGTACTGTCGTCCAAACTCGTAGAAGAGAAGAAGCAGTATTGACTGGCAGAGAAAGGTTTACCGATGGCAAGTCTTGGATGTGAAGTTGAAGTTACTCCTTATCTTGACAACTGGTGAATTTTAAAATAGCATGCAACACAAATGGATTCTTGAGCGTAATTATCAGAAAAAATAAACATAGAAACATAAGCACAGAAAATAGAAGCAGGAGGAGGCCATTCGACCCGTCGATCTTGTTCCGCCATTCATTATGTCTGATCATCACGTTCAATACCCTTGGGTGGCACGGTGGCGCAGTGATTAGCACTGCTGCCTCACTGCACTGAGGACCCGGGTTCCACCCCGGCTTGGGGTCACTGTCCATGTGGAGTTTGCACATTCTCCCTGGATCTCGGTGGGTCACACCCCCACAACCCAAAGGATGTGCAGAGTAGGTGGATTAGCCACGCTATATTGCCCCTTAATTGGAAAAAAAAAATTGGGTATTTAAAATTTATTTTTTTTAAAGTCCAAGGTACTTTTCCGATTTCCCCCCAAGTTGATCCCTTTAGCCCCAAGAGCTGTATCTAGTTCCTTCTTCAAATTGCACGAACTACCATTGGAGAAGTTCAGTCCATAATAGGGTAATTCAGGAGTCTGGTAACAGCGGGAAAGAAGTCGGTATTCTCAGACTTTTGCATCTCCCGCCCGATAAAAGAGGTTGAAAGAGAGAATAACCTGGGTGGGGCAGCTCTTTGATTATGCTGCCCACTTTCCCAAGGCAGCGGAGTGTAGACAGAGTCACTGGATGGGAGGCGGTTCACGTGATGGACTGGGCTGTGTTCACGACACTCTGTAGTTTCTTACAGTCTTGGGCCGAACAGTTGCCATACCAGGCTGTGATGCAGCCAGATAGGATGCTTTCTATGGTGCATCTATAAAAGTTGGTAAGAGTTAATGTGCGCATGCTGAATTCCCTTAGTTTCCTGAGGAAGTATAGGTGCTGTTGAACTTTCTTGGTCGTAGCATCGACGTGGGTTGATCAGGACAGATTGTTAGTGATGTGCATACCTAGGAATTTGAAACTGTCAAACCATTTCCACGTCCGCGCTATTGATGCAGACCGGGATGTGTTCGACATTTCGCTTCCTGAAATCAATGACCAGTTCCTTACTTTTGCTGACATTGAGAGAGAGATTTGTGTTGTTGCACCATTCCAGTAGGTTCTCTAAATCCTTCCTGTACTCTGACTCCCATCGTTGTTCGAGATCTGACCCACAACGGTCGTGTCATCGGCAAACTAGTAGGTGGAATTGGATTTTGCCACACCGTCGTGTGTCCATAGGGAGTATAGTAGGGGGCTAAGTATGCAGCCTTGCAGGGCCCCGGTATGGAGGAGGTGTCATTTTTTATCCTTTCAGATTGTGGTCGATGGGTCAGGAAGTCAAGGATCCAGTTGCAGAGGGAGGAGCCACGTTCTATATTTTGGAGTTTTGATATGAGCTTAGCTACGATTATGGTGTTGAAAGCAGATCTGTAGTCAATGAATAGGAGTCTGACATAGGGGTTCTTGTCATCGAGATGCTCCACGGATGAGCGTAGGGCCAGGCAGATAGTGTCTGCTGTGGACCGGTTGTGGTGGTATGCGAATTACAGTGGATCAAGGCATTCTGGGAGTATGGAGTTGGTATGTCTTATGACCAATCTCATGACAAAGCATTAAACTGTGGAAGATGAGCACAGACATTATTACAGAAGCTGTTTTAATCCATACGCAATGGCCCAGGAACCGATGGATGGGGGGGAATTGTAATTCATTACATTCAACATGCAGCATAATATTCTACCTCGGGCTATTTCCTAAAGGAACATTTCTTTTAACTGCAGAATTTTCCGACGGAAGAGGAGGGTTCGTAGATCCTTCGCAAGCCTTTTTTCAATAGATTCCTCCAGTTCCTGGTTGAACCGCAGTCTTTTCAGTGGACCTGACTGTCCACTTGCAGAATCCTCTTGGGTTGATGGGGGAAGTGACTTTGACTCCAATTTCAGTAACAATCAAGGTATGTTGTTTCAGTCATTTCAATTGAGCAGGTGAGAACGCTGTAGTCATTTTTTTTTTAAATAGTCAATAAATAATGACCTAGTGGTGGCACAAATACATTGTTGAACCCCCATTTGAAACCTGTCAGTTGAAACACAGCAGGGTACCTGTGTCATCTGTTGCTAGTAGAGGTATAAAACAGACAGTGTGGAAAATGCAACAGTGTGTACACAATGGCAGGTTGCATGCTTTAGAGGTACACTGCTGCTACATTGGAAAATACAGGGCATCCGTGACTGAAACGGCCATCTGCAAATAGAGAGTCTTTCTGAGGCTGGCCCCCTGTCCTGATTGACTTCCCTCCCCTATTAACACCTTCTTACCTGATCTCTGCTCTGCTGCTCATCCTCCCAGCTCTTCTAGGCCCGACTTGAATGTTCCTGCTGGGGCGCAGCCTCAGTTTGTACTTGTCAAAACGCTGAGCTGTCAGTGGATGCTCAATTGTGTCTCCAACTCACCAACAATATTCCAGTGAGGCCTGAAGCCCAGTTTTGGGTGAGATTCAGGCCTTTGGTATCTGGCATGTGCTCCCAGCGTACCGCCTATTTCAGATCCCAAATTTGGACAAGAGCGAATTTCCACCTCGGTGTCGAAAAGAAGAAAAGAGAGGTTAACGCTTCAGCCAACCACCTCTCTGCAGAACCATGGCTGTCATTTCTTCTTCAGGTACCAATGGACTTGCTGCATTTGTCAAGCATATTCGATTTAGTTGTTTGATTTCTTCCTTTTTCTGCATTTTGCTTTTTGTTGCTCCTGCTGGAATAAATTATGTTCGAAGAAAATGGAATGTTTGAACTTCGACCAAGAAAAAGATTGAAATGCCAGAATGCTGTGTGTTTCAGGAGAAAGCAGTATTGATTTGTCCTCCACTGGAAAATCTTGGCTATCGGAAGAGACCCTACCCTCAATTAATGGTGAAGCATACTCTGGGGAAAGCCTGTTGATGAACAAATCGACCGGGGGCTTTTTAAAACTTCCTTCTCATTCCCAGTTGCATCCTGCAAAGTGCTTCTTCAGTAACATGCCAAAAAATCCAGGTGGGTTTCCACATATATACGAGACAAATGTTGTAAAGACTGTGAACTGTTCCTGGAGAACCTGCTTGGTCACTAAATCCAGAGAGGAGGTATTAATTTCTAGCTGCTGTCTTGCAACTTTCTTTTGGCAGTCTTTAGGTCTGAATTTTTTTTTTAAAGTACTTTTTTTAAAATTTAGAGTACTCAATTTTGTTTTCCAATTCAGGGGCAATTTAGAGTGGCCTACCCTGCACATCTTTTTTTGGGTTGTGAGGGTTAGACCCACACAGGCACAGGGAGAATGTCCACACGGACAGTGACCCGGGGCCGGTATCGACCACGGGTCCTCGGCCCCGTGAGGCAGCAGTGCTAACCACTGTGCCACCGTGCTGCCCAGGTCTGAATTTTTCTGTCGTTGTCACAAAAGCTTACTTCCAGCATGAAGACTAAGCAGTAATTTTGGACACTTCACATCAGCATGTAGACTCATCCAGCACTGGGGGTACAGCGTTACTCCTTCATCCCTGACCTAGGTTCATGTCCAGTGAGGCTGTGTGCTGCCAAGGGAGCCAGTTGAAATGAATCCTCTGTGTTCTTTGAAAATATGGGGCGGAATTCTCCGACCCTCCGCAGGGTCAGAGAATCGCCCGGGGCCTGCATAGATCCCGCCCCCGCTGTGGCCGGAATTCTCCGCCACCCAGGAATCGGCAGGGGCGCGCCAGTCGGCGGTCCCCCTGCAGCGATTCTCCGGCCCGCGAAGGGCCGAAGTCCCGCCGCTAACAGGCCTCTCCCGCCGGCGGGAATTGGAGCACCTCTGGTGCCGGCGGGATTGGCGGTGCGAGCGGGCCCCGGGGTCCTGGGGGGGGGCGCGGGGCGATCTGACCCCGGGGGGTGCCCCCATGGTGGCCTGGCCCGCGATCGGGGCACACAGATCGGCCGGCGGGCCAGTGCCGTGGGGGCACTCCGGTACGCTGGGACCCCCCGCCCTGCCGGGTAGGGGAGAATACCGCCCATGGTATGAGCAGACAATTTAATGTAGTTTAGTTGATATACCTCCCTGAGCAAGTAAGCGGTCAATTCCGGCGCCACATGCCTTGGAGTCACAACACAAATAAATTAACCAATAATTATATTTTAAAAAATACCCCAAATCTTTGTCCATTGGCTATCCAGCAATTACAGTCACCAGGCCTGTAAGTTTAAACACAATTACTGTTTATTTATAACTAGGACAAAATGAAATAATCAGCTAATACAGTTGGTTAAATGTCCTTTAACCTACCCCTTACCTGCTCCACCCTTTACCCACGCACACAAGATAGACAAACAAAGGGATGAAAAGGAGCAAAACAACTCAGGATTATGGACAAAATGTAAAAGTCTTTACATCAGAGGACGATTTCTTCAGTGCACTCTCTTCACAGCGTGAGTGTGGTTTAAAGTCTCTGGTTTATAGCTTGTAATGATCTTCTTTGCAGCTCACCAGTATATCTTACAGTATTTACAGGAGAGTCCTCTGGCTTCACATCAAACTTTTCTCCAGAGAGAGAGTTATCAGATTCTCACAGTGGCCTTTTGGTGAGAATTAAGTGGATATTTCTGGAGTGAGTAGGTCAGATTCTTCCATCCAGTTTGCAGAATCAAAAGTGAAATTAAAAATTACCACCACACTGAAAAACATAGCAGTGTGATCAGATCCAATCGCCACCTGCTAACGGGCAGAGCCTTTTTGCCAATCCATTGGCCATCTGCCAAATCAATCAACTCGAGTCATTAGTGATCTCTCCTGCTGTTGCAACCCTCTGATTAAATTTAAAAGCACAGGCCACTCACAAGCTGCTTTGCCTTAAAGACACAGGTCCATTAATCATCCAGGGATTAAGAATGCAACAGCAAAATAAAAGAAAGGGAAGATAAGGGAAGAAACAGGGAATGAACAGGAACAAACATGAAGGGCCCTTACATAGTGTATTGTATTGCAATAATGGAGTGGGCCAAATGGGCACTCCTCTTGGTCTTCACATGAGCATGATAAATGAAATATTTTCATAATCAAGGTATATACAAGCCAAATAGTACATAAAATGTAGGGGTTGTTTTGAACTATTGGTGGACATAGGGTCATGGAGTTTTACAGCCCAAAAGAGGCCCTTTGCCCCATCGTGTCCGTGCTGGCCATCAAATACCTCTCCTAATCCCATTTTCCAGCACTTGGTCCAGAGCCTTGTATGCAATGGCGTTTCAAGTACTTATTTAAATACTTCTTAAAGGTTGTGCGGGTAACCGCATCTACCACCCTCTCAGGCAGTGAGTTCCAGATTCCCACCAACCTCTGGGTGAAAAAACATTTCTCTGCCACACGGCACCAAGGACCCGGGTTTGATCCCACCCCCGAGTCACTGTTCGTGTGGAGTTTGCACATTCTCCTGCTTGGGTCTCACCCCATAACCTAAAGATGTGCAGAGTATTTGCAATAGCCAAGCTAAAATGCCCCTTAATTGGAATTTTTAAAAAAAATTTGCTCAAATGCCCTCTAAATCTCCTGCCCCTTACCTTAAAGCTATGTCTGCTGGTTATTGGCCCCTCTCATAAGAGGAAGAGCTCCTTCCTTTCCACCTTATCTATGTCCTTCATAATTCTATGTAACTCAATCCTCCCTCAACCTTCTCTGCTCCAAGGAAAACAACCCCAGCCTGTCCAATCTCTCTTGATAGCTGAAACACTCCAGCCAGGCAGCATCCTGGTGAATCTCCTCTGCACCCTTTATAGCGCAACACATCCAGTAGTGTGGTGACCAAAACTGCACACTGTATTCCAGCTGTTGCCTAACAAGCATTTTACACATCTCCATCATAACCTCTCTGCTCTTATATGCCCCAGTTAATAATATTTTATTCTGTGTGCACCCACCCTCTCCCTGTACTTGATTTTGGAAGACACGGTAGCACAATGGTTAGCACAGTTGCTTCACAGCTCCAGGGTCCCAAGTTTCGATTCCCGGCTTGGGTCACTGTCTGTGTGGAGTTTGCACTTTCTCCCCGTGTCTGCGTGCGTTTCTTCTGAGTGCTCTAGTTTCCTCCCACAGTCCAAAGATGTGCAGGTTAGGTGGATTGGCCATGCTAAAATTGCCCTCAGGTTAGGTGGGGTTACTGGGTTACGGGGATAGGATGGAGGTGTGGCCTGAAGTAGGGTGCTCTTTCCAAGAGTTGGTGCAGACTCGATGGGCCGAATGGCCTCCTTCTGCATTGCAAATTCTATGATTCTATCGGGATGAGCTCAAGGGTGGATTGGAAGGAGGTAGCATGGGCCCTGTTTTATGTCCTCCCCACCCCCCTCCCGAAAATACGCCCGGCTGTAAAAGGCAGTCAATTGTACGTTTATGATTTTACTGTAAATCTTATCTTTTGCTCGTAGTTTACACATTTGGAGCCTGACGATGGGATCCGTGCACGTGCAATTATAGGTGCAACCTACCTTCCACATTTTTTAAACCGTGGAATACACTTCAATCTGCGGTGTTAATGGTTATGTTGAATATTTTTTTTATTTTGTCATACATTTGTTCAACAATAGTTTTTTTCCTTGTTAAACGAAACCTCCTGTGTTGCCTGTATTAGTTAACGGGCATTATTGATTTGTATTTCAGAATCTATGTCTGTCAAGAATTTCTTTTTCCACCTGACCATTTTAGTCGTCTCAATATGTGTCGCCGTGTTTGCAAGGTAAGAGAGTTTTGAGAATCTTAAAATGAGAATTTCTTTCTCAAGTGTTGTGGTGGGCACCCTAACTCCAATGTGATCTCCTAATTCTTCAACAGGTGGTTTTGTGGAGGAGTGGTTGCTGTATTGCTCATGACTATGCTCGTGTTTACGGCTGTGCTGCGTGAGTACAATTGCTGACAGTACCACTCTCAATAATTCATTTTTCATAAACTTGTAGTGAAGTAGAGGTCTGATCCAGACTTTTGTTTTGACAGATACAGCAAAGTCTGCATATCCCTGCTTTATTAAATCCCAAAACATCTTGCATCACACACAAACTGAGGTAAGACAACAATTTACAATTGGTTTTGAGTTTTTCAAAAATTAATTTAAAAGTATATAGTTATTAATTGCACAGTGGCACAGCAGGTCGCACTTCTACCTCACAGTGCCTAGGACCTGGGTTCGATTCTGACTTTGAGTGACTATCTGTGTGGAGTTTACACATTCTTCCTGTATCTGTGTGGGTTTCCGCCAGGTGCTCCAGTTTCCTCCCACAGTCCAAAGATGTGCAGTCTCATGGCGCTGAGGTCTCAGGTTCGATCCCAGCTCTGGGTCACTGTCCGTGTGGAGTTTGCATATTCACCCTGTGTTTGCATGGGTTTTGCCCCCACAACCCAAAGATGTGCAAGCTTAGTGGATTGAACATGCTAAATTGCCCCTTAATTGGAAAAAATAAATTTGGCACTCTAAATTTATTTATTTTAAAGTAGAATGTTCATGCTAAATTATACCTTAGTGTCCAAAGATGTGCAGATTAGATGGGGTTACGGGGTTAAGGTGGGGGATTGGGCCTATCGAGGGTGCTCTTTCAGATTGTCGGTGCAGACTGGATGGGCCAAATGGCCTCCTTCGGCACTGTAGGGATTCTATGGATAACAGGCGCAAGAGAACGTAGAACATAGAACATAGAACATAGAACAGTACAGCACAGAACAGGCCCTTCGGCCCTCAATGTTGTGCCGAGCCATGATCACCCTACTCAAACCCACATATCCACCCTATACCCGTAACCCAACAACCCCCCCCCCCCCCTTAACCTTAACCTTACATTTATGAGGACACTACGGGCAATTTAGCATGGCCAATCCACCTAACCCGCACATCTTTGGACTGTGGGAGGATACCGGAGCACCCGGAGGAAACCCACGCACACAGGGGGAGGACGTGCAGACTCCACACAGACAGTGACCCAGCCGGGAATCGAACCTGGGACCCTGGAGCTGTGAAGCATTTATGCTAACCACCATGCTACCCTGCTGCCCCTAAAATGGAAGGGGGCATCCTTCGAGCCGGAATTGAACCAGCGACCTAAGGATGTCAGTTTTAATCATCTACAGTCCTCCACTCTACCAGCTGAGCTATCGAAGGAGAGGCCAGTGGAGTACTTGAATCTCAGTCATGAGTTATGGATTTGAGCTCTTGGAACTGCCCATTGTTCAGTCCACTTATGTTCCAACACCCTGGGTGAGTGAGTGGTCAGTTCCAGCTCCAGCCTCACAGACCCCGAGTCCCAACACAAGTCAATTTTTAAAAAATATATAAATTTATTGTACCCAATTTTTTTAACCAATTAAGGGGCAAATCTACCTATCCTGCACACCTTTGGGTTGTGGGGGCAAAACCCACGCAAACACGGAGAGAATGTGCAAACTCCACATGGACCCAGAGCCGGGATCAAACCTGGGACCACGGTGCCGTGAGGCAGCAGTGTTAACCACTGCCCCACCATGCTGCCCTTCAGCACAGGTGAATGAATTTCCTTGAGATCTTCAACCTTTGACTGCTCCAATGAGTTACAGGCAACAGATTTATAATAAAAGATGAACAAACTGTTTATTTCTAACAAGAGTAAAAGATGAACATATAATTGAAATAATGGAACAATGGTCTACAAGTCTACCCATTCCCATATCCCCATCCCACCCTTCACCCCAACACCACAAGACAGACACACGGTAAGAGCGGGGAGTAGAAAAGGTTCAGAAATAACAGGGATTAAAAGGTATGAGAGATTTGAGGATCTTCACTTCTGAGGTTGTGGTCTCTTTATGCACCGGTCTTCTCCGAATGCAACCCTCTGGGGAATTGATTTAAACAGGAGTTTCAGGTTGGTGCAATTCTATCCTTCGACCACCGGATGGAGCCTCCCTCTCCCTGAGATGTTACTGGCTCCCTGTGCCTGAGAAATTACAGCAGAACCTACGTCTACGAGAACCTGGGACCTCAGCATCGTGAGGCAGCTATGCTAACCACTGTGCCATCATGCTGCCCCCCCCCCCCCCACTTCACCTGCAGACTTTTGAATAGGAGTGCCATCCACAGGTTTGGCTAGAACCCTCTTAAATCACCAGGCAGAGAGATCAGAGAGACTGTGCCTTCCAGCTGCTTCCTGCCTGTGTCTTTTCACATACCTCAGACCAAAATAGAGCTCCTCACATGACCCACCTTTCTTCTGGAATGTTCTGTTTGCAAGTGAGGTTTAGCACAGTGGGCTAAACAGCTGGCTTGTAATGCAGAACAAGACCAGCAACGTGGGTTCAATTCCTGTACCGGCCTCCCTGAACAGGTGCCGAAATGTGGCAACTAGGGGCTTTTCACAGTAACTTCATTGAAGCCTACTTGTGACAATAAGCGATTGTTATTATTAAGCGAGAACAGACGATGTCTCAGAATTCCAGATGCACTGATTAGCTGCTTCCCAAGTCTATCAAACTGACATCAAGAGCTCTGCCACACAGCATAAAGGGGAAGTCTGGGCTAGTTCATTAGACCAAGGGTGTTCCAGTTTGCCTGAAGTATGTAGGTTAAGCAAAAGTCTGAATGTTGCAGCAGCTGGCAAGAAGGCTGCCGTGCCACCTGCCATGCTGGCAAGAAGACCACCATGCCACCTCAAACGTATTTGTACATGAGTTTTCCAATTTTATATGCCATCCCTCTATGTAGACTGTAGACTATAGAAGGGCAGCAGCAGGACAGGAATTAAAAAAGAAACACGGAACGGACAATGTTCTTACAGAAGTATCCTTATACTTGCTTTTGTTAGCGAAAGCTTCTATTGTTTTCTGAGGAACTAGGTTTGTGAATGAGCAGTGGGATTGAGGAGTCCGTGTACTGAAATCAACTAAAGGCAGTGAATAGGGGCAAAATGTAATGAAATAGGTTCATGGAATGTTGGCCTTTATCTCAAGGGGACCAAAGTGCAATGGAGTGGAAGCTAAGTTGCAGTTGTAAAGAGAACTGGTTAGGCCCTATTCAGAGCACTGTGTTCCATTCTGGGTATCTGAACTCAATATGTTGGCCTTGGAGGGGGTGCGATGCAAATTCATGAGAAAAGTACAGAGACGATCCTAGCCCCAGGTCACTGTCCATGTGGAGTTTGCACATTCTCCCCGTATCTGTGTGGGTTTCTCCCCGTATCTGTGTGGGTTTCACCCCCACAACCCAAAGATGCGCAGGCTAGGTGGTTGGCCATGCTATATTGCCCCTCAATTGGAAAAAAAATAATTGGGTACTGTAAGTTTATTTTTAAAAATAAATAAGATATAGGACAATAAAAGTACCCCATTTGTCTTTCCCAGAATCCCTACAGGATTACCCCGAAGGAGGCCAGTCTGCCCATTGAGTCTGCACTGACCCTTTGAAAGACCACCCTACCTAGGCCCAAACCCCCACCCTACCCCTGTGACCTCCCTCACCTGAGCTTTGGACACTTAGTTGCAATTTAGCTTGGCCAATCCACCTAAACTGCACATCTTTGGACTGTGGGAGTAAACTAGAGCATCCGGAGGAAACCTACGTGGACACGGAGAAAACCTGTAAACTCCACATAGGCAGTGACCTGAGCTCGGAATGAACCCAGGTCCCTGGCGCTGTGAGGGAGCAGTGCTAACCACCATGCCAACTCAAACATATTTGTACATGAGTTTTCCAATTTGATATGCCATCCCTCTATGTAGTTTCTTTTATAGTCTTAATACCCATGCCAATCCTCTTGTTTAACCTTTACATATGTTTCAAACACTTGCATTCCTACACGTAACCAATCACCACCTTCCCTTATATCAGACAGACCACAAATGCTTATATATATGATCCTCTAATTTCTCATCCTTCTCCTTCCCTTGCGATCATTCCCAGATCTTGTTTTCAAGGTCTTGTCTCTGTTTCTCGCCTCTGGCACCTTTTGTTGATAATGATCGATCTCACAGTTGGGGCCCACCATTTGCTGTCCTGCTTCCTGTTTCTGAATATGAACACTTGGACAGCATGGTGGCTCAGTGGTTACCACTGCTGCCTCATGGTGCTGAAGTCGTGGGTTTGATCCAGCTCACTGTTTGTGCGGAGTTTGCACATTTTCCCCGTGTTTGCGTGAGTCTAACCCCGACAACCCCAAAAGATGTGCAGGCTAGGTGGGTTGGCAATACTAAATTGCCCCTTAATTGGGGAAAAAAAAAACTGAGTACTCTAAATTTAAAAAAATAAGAAGATGAACTCTCAGCTCTTAATGTCTCTTTTGGTTCTTCAATGTCTCTGTTACTTGGCCATACTTCCTAGCAGGCTTTGGGACACAACAGGGACACAGCAAGATTTGGGAGAACCAGACGGTCTTAGGAAAAGTGCAGACATGTGGTTGAAAGCTAATTTTGTGGTCAGATATGAAACGGAGGCTGAGAACAGTATAATTCTACTTATGATAGTTATCAAAGAGAGTAACGGATATGATGAAGGACTGAACAAAATGGACTCAGTGTACCCAATATTATAATCTGAGGAAATTTCTGCTCCTGCAGTACTGGATGTCAGGCAAGAAGTCTGATAGTTTAACAACAATGGAGGAGTGGAGATGAGGTAGAGCTGGGTGTCGTCAGCGTACCTGTGGAAGCTGATGTATTTGTGGATTGTGTTGCTGAGACACAGCATGTAGGTTGAAATAGAAGGGGGCCAAGGATAGATCCTTGGGGGTTGGGGGGGGGGGGGGGGGGGGGGGGGGTAATGGCATTGATAGGTAACAATGGAACTTGGCGAGTGCAATCCTTTTTTTAAAAATTCAGCTGGACAGTGCAGAGACACTGGCGAAACAAGGAGTGACCAACTGCATCAAAGGCTGTAGACAGGTCACGAAAGATGAGGAGGTATAGTTCACATTTGTCACAGTCACACTGAATTCACTTTTGACACAAAGGTAAGGTGCTATTTTAATTGTCATTTTAGATTGTAATTGAACTAACCTATTTTTTTTTCTTCAAAGGAAATCACCTCGAAAAAAAGACTGAAGTAAGTATTTAACAGGATTGTTAAAAAATCCGGGCAAATGCTGAGTGTAAACGTGTAGCTAAAAACATCATTCTTGCTTCAATACTGTTTTCACAGCACCTGACTGTCATGGTGAATGAGTATAAGAGGAAAATGTAGTTTCCTTTTGGTGATGTTTAGTAATGTAGAGATATTCCAAGATTAAGGAACACCCCAAAATAAATTGCTGTGCCATCGTGGAGAATTCCACCAAAGCTCTGTGAGCTGCGTGGTGAACTCACTGGGGGTCGGAGAGGGGTGCAGGGCAGGGGAAAAAACAGCTTGGAGACGTGGGAAAATGGGTGTTTCAGCATCAGTTACCTGCATTCACTACGAAGAAGATGTCGTAGTTCTTCGCAGCCTTTAACACGTCATCGATGAAGACGAACATCTTGCCACGATCATCCCCACACCCCCACTACTTGCCTTCAAACAACCATGCAACCTCAAACAAACCATTGTTTGCAGCAAACTACCCAGCCTTCAGAACAGTGACCACGACACCACACAACTCTGCCATGGCAATCTGCACGATGTGCCAAATCATTGACATGGGTACCACCATTACACATGAGAACACCCACCCACCAGGTATGCGGTGCATACTCGTGCGACGCGCCCAACATTGTCTACCTCATACGCTGCAGGAAAGGATGTCCCGAAGCGTGGTACATTGGCGAGACCATGCAGATGCTGCGACAATGGATGAACGGACATCGCGCAACAATTGCCAGGCAGGAATGTTCCCTTCAAGTCGGGGAACACTTCAGAAGTCAAGGGCATTCAGCCTCTGATCTTCGGGTAAGCGTTCTCCAAGGCGGCCTTCAGCACGTGAGACAACGCAGAATCGCCGACTAGAAACCTATAGCCAAGTTCCACACACATGAGTACAGCCTCAACCGGGACCTTGGATTCATGTCACATTACATTCACCCCCCACCAGCTGGCATGGGCTTGCAAAAACCTACCAACTGTCCTGGCTTGAGACAATTCACACCTCTTTAACCTGCTCCATCTGGACCTGTAAAGACTTAGTTACCTGCAGTGACCCGCATTCAAGTATCGTCTTGCATTTTTGACTTTGCCTATGTATATGTTTCTGGAACCTATCTCTTCTTTCACCTGAGGAAGGAGCAGTGCTCCGAAAGCGAGTGATTCGAAACAAACCTGTTGGACTTTAATTGTAAGACTTCTTACTGTGCTCACCCTAGTCCAACACCGGCATCTCCACATCATAGATAAATCATTACATTTCTATCCCTCTTCAGTTCTGTGGAGGGGCCATATGAACTCTAACATTAATTCTGTTTCTCTCTCCAGTGGAGGACTTACACTTTGAGGGGCCCTGCGCTCACCTTCATTTCTGTACCTCCCCAATGATATCACGCCCGTTTCCCAATGATGTCAAATCCCTCCCAACCCCGCCCACCCCTCGCCCCACAGAATGCAATGGAGCAAACCACAGAAATACAAAAATTAATCATTGCTCAACTGCTTTAGTGCTTTTTAACTTGTAATAACACCTCTTCCAATTTTTCCACCTTCCAGTTTTGCCCCACTCTCTAGCTTTGCTCCCCTCTCCAGTTTTGACCCCCTGCAAAATTTCACCTTGACTGGTGCCTCTCTCACTCCTAGTCATCTCAATGACTTTGGATCAGTGTTTTCCCGCTCTAAGGAGACGCAGCCAATCAGAGTCTGATGTCGCTCTGCATTGCCTGCTGATAGGTCCATTGAGTCTATCAGCAAATTCAGAGTTATCAGGCTCTGATTGGAGTCCACAAACAGAGTTGTCCCATTGGCCGGGGCTCTGTCTGTTGGCATGGTGGGCGGGATTCTCTGTTTTAGCGGCAGAGTGTTGACGCCGTCGTAAACACCGGAGCGTTTTACAACGGTGTCATCTGGCCACTAGGAGCAGCGACCCCACCCACAGGGTGCCGGCATGGTGCTGGAGCATTTCACGCAGCTCCAGCTGCCGATACGGGCCCCAGCACAGCCGGCGCTGGTCCGTGCATGGGCGCCATGGCCAGTGCGGGTCCGCGCATGCATGTGGGTTACCGTCTCTGCGCCGGCCCCCACGCAACATGGCGGAGACCTACAGGGGCCCGGCGCAGAGGGACATAGGCCCCACTGGAATTAGCCCACCCGCCGATCGGTAGCCCTCGATCGCAGGCCTGGCCACCGTGGAGAACACCCCCCCCCTCTCCCCCCGGAGTGGAATACCCCTTTCCCCCACCAGGATGGCCCCCGCAGCCAGAACGCCGGTGTCCCGTCGGGTAGGACCACATGCGAACGACGCCGGCGGGACTCTGCGGAACTCGGGGGGCACACAGTTCGTCGAGCGCGGCGAATTGCCGGGGCAGCCGCATTCAGCCCCCGGAGAATCGGCTGCCCGGCGTCGGAGCGGCATGGTGGGATTTGTGCCCCCCGGCGATTCTCTGACCCGACGCGGGATCGGAGAATCCCGTCCGGTGTGTTTCATTGTAAGTCTGCTTCCGCCCCTCTCCACAGATGCAGCCAAACTTGCTGAACTTATCCAGCATTTTCTGTTTTTATTTCAGATTTCCAGCATCCGCAGTACTTTGCTTTTATTTGCGAATTATTCATTTGGTCAAGTTTTTACTGCAGCTTAATAACTTCAAATATCTATCAAAAATGTACCATATTCAAATCAGACAATTTCAGTACCACAAGCTTTGCTTTCTTCTCTAAATTACTGACAGCGAAGCCACGTGTCACGAAGCAATGTTTTGTAAAAGTGAATTTAGGATGATGTTTTCTGCTGGTTAATAACAGAAACTTTGTTTGAGCATACTTGCGGATTTCTCCCAAACCTCCATCATACCTTCAACAGGACAGCCAAGGAAATTCAGGGAAAATAGCAAAGGGGGTTTTGTGGCTTTTTTACTGATGTTGCAAAGGACAATTGGGAAAATTTCAGTGAAAATCCACCTTTCTCTGAAAGATTTTGGCTGCGAAATTGGTTCTCGTAGTGCCTGTATTTTTAGTGCAACATGGACACTGTTGGGTCTTGTACAGCAGCAGCGTGTGGACTCTGGTTCCACACTGTGGAACAACATATCGGGTTACGGTGAGAAAGCTGGGACCTTTTCTAATTAATTTTTACGGGATGTGGGCATTGTTCGTTAGGCCAGCATTTATTGCCTATCCAGTTGCCCTTCAGAAGGTGGTGGTGAGCTGCCCTTTTGAACTGCTGCAGTCCTAGAGGTGTAGGTAGACCCACCGTGCTATTGGGGAGGGAGTTCCAGGGTTTTGACTCAGCGACAGTGAAGGAATGGCGATATATTTCCATGATGTGGGAGATGCTGGCGTTGGACTGGGGTGAGCACAGTAAGAAGTCTTACAACACCAGGTTAAAGTCCAACATGTTTGTTTCAAACACTAGCTTTCAGAGCGCAGCTCCTTCCTCAGGTGAGTATATATTTCCTCAGATATATTTCCAAGTCAGCGTGGTCAGTGACTTGGAGGGGAACTTCCAGGTGGTGGGGTTCCCAGATATCTGCTGCTCTTATCCTTCTAGATAGTAGTGGTTGTTGGTTTGGAAGTTAATGTGTAAGAAACCTTGGCACATTTCCTGCAGTGCATCTTGTAGATGGTACACATGGCTGCCACTGTTCATCGGTAGTGAGGGATTGCATGTTTGTGGAAGGGGTCGTAGTCAAGCGGCTGCTTTGTCTTGGATGGTGTTGAGCTGCATTCATTCAGGCAAGTAGAGAGTATTCCACCACACTCCTGCCTTGGCCTTGTCGGTGGTAGATAGGCTTTAGGGGGTGAGGAGGTGAGTTACTCACCATAGGATTCCTAGCCTTTGACCTGCTCTGGTAGTGACAATATTATTGTGGCTAGTCCAGTTCAGTTTCTGATCAATGGTAATCCCCAGGATGTTGATTGTGGGTGATTCAGCTAATGTAATGCCATTGAATGTCAAGGGGCGATGGTTAGAACCTCTCTAGTAGGAGATTGTCACTGCCTGACACTTGTATGACATGAATATAACTTGCTAGTTGTCAGCCCAAGCCTGGATATTGTCCAGGTCTTGAGGCATTTGTGCTTGGACTGCTTCATTATCTGAGGAGTCGCAAATGGTGCTGAACATTGTGCAGTCATCTGCAAACGTCCCCACTTCTGACTTTCTTTTTTTTTAAATAAATTTAAAAGTACCCAATTCATTTTTTCTAATTAAGGGGCAATTTAGAGTGGCTCATCCACCTACCCTGCACATCTTTGGATTGTGGGGGCGAAACCCATGGAGAATGTGCAAAATCCACAGACAGTGACCCAGAGCCAGGATCGAACCTGGGACCTCAGCATCGTGAGACAGGAATGCTAACCACTGCGGCACCGTGCTGCCTAACACTTCTGACTTTATGATGGAAGGGAGGTCATTGATGAAGCAGCTGAAGATGGTTGGGCCTAGAACACTGCCATGAGGAACTCCTGCAGTGATGTCCTGAAGAGGAGATGATTGGCTTCCACACACCGCAACCAACTTTCTTTGTGCCAGGAAAGACTCCAACCAGCCGAGAGTTTTTCCCTGATTCCCATTGATTCAGGTTAGCTAGGGCTCCTTGATGCCATACTCAGTGAAATGCTACCTTGATGTCAAGGGCTGTCACTCTTACCTCACCTCGGGGCGACACTGTGGCGCAGTGGTTAGCGTCGAGGACCCGTGTTCGATCCCGAATCCAAGACATTACCCGTGTGGAGTTTGCACATTCTCCCCATCTTTACGTGGGTCTCACCCCCACAGCCCAAAAAGATATGCAGGGTAGGTGGATTGGCCATGCTAAATTGCCCCTTAATTGGAAAAAAAAGAATTGGATACTCTAAAAAAAAAAAAAACAATTTTGAACTCTCACCTCACCTTTGGCATTCAACTCTTTTGTCCATGTTTGAACCAAGCTGTAATGAGGACAGGAGCTGAGTGACCCTGGCAGAACCCAAACTAAGCGTCTGTTTGGAGAGTCAGTCCAAACATTATGGGCTCTTTTGAAAGGCCTCCTTCTGTGCTGTAACAATTCTGTGATAATGTAAGTCTGGGTCACATATATTGGTTTGGTCACCATGTATTCAGTGTCACCCAGGCCACCCACATAAAACTGCTGCCTGTTGCTGTGATGGAAATCGGGGTCACAATACCTATTTCATGCCTTTTTGTCAAATTGGTTCACGGCTGACCACAGCATACTCCGTGCGTGCTGCCGTCAATCTTCTCAGGTGAAAAGCAGTCCAACAAGCAGGTTTTACGTGAGGCATCTAGAGGCTGTCAGCAATATGGGCGGCATGGTCGCACATTGGTTAGCACTGTTGCTTCATAGATCCAGGGTCCCAGGTTCCATTCCTGGCTTGGGTCACTGCTTGTGCGGAGTCTGCATGTTCTCCCTGTGTCTGCGTGGGTTTCTTCCGGGCGTTCTGGTTTCCTCCTACAAGTCCTGAAAGACGTGCTGTTAGATAATTCGGACATTCTGAATTCTCCCTCCGTGTACCCGAACAACGCCGGGGTGTGACGACTAGGGGCTTTTCACAGTAACTTCATTGCAGTGTTAATGTAAGCCTACTTGTGACAATGAAGATAATTATTATTATACTTAACTAAACATGGAGCTGGGAAGAGTAAGCGTGCTTGTCCTGACCATGGGCTGCTGCCATCGTTGACCCCTCCTGACCATAAACCACTACAAGGCCGATGCCAGTGCCTCATCTGGCCATTCTTGGTCTTCTTTGTGACTGATGCATGATCTGAGCTTGGCAGCCAAGCCCCATTCAGCACAGTCCTCTTGTTCATCAGTTTCTGGCAGAGCAGTGTGTGGGTGCCACTGCGTTTGTGCCTGAAGTCAGGCATGAACCGGTTTGTAGGACTCTGTGTTGTCAGTTAACTGTGTGGATTTGCTGCGTCCAACCAATAATTGAAACAGACGTGCTTTGTTGAACACGTGTAGAACTGTGTGATGACGCACTGCAGTCTACTGGGAAAGAACAGGTGAAAATTAAGGTTGTGGGATTGAGGTGAAGCAGCAGTGATCGCAGTTTATGGATGACTGGATACATTGCTGCCAAATCCATCAATTGCTCAAGTGGATTCACATGAATCCACTTGATGGGCAGCACGGTGGCACAGTGGCTAGCACTGTTGCCTCACAGTGCCAGGGACCTGGGTTCAATTCCAGCCTTGGGTGACTGTCTATCTGGCGTTTGCACATTCTCTCTGTGTCTGCGTGGGTTTCCACCGGGTGTTCCGGTTTCCTCCTACAGATGTGCCGGTTAGATGGATTGGCCATGTTAAATTACCCCTTAGTGTCCAAAGATATGCCGGTTAGGTGGGGTTACAGCGATCGGGAGGGTAGGAGTGGGCCTAGATAGGGTGCTCTTTCAGAGGGTTGGTGCAGACTCGATGGGCCAAATGGCCTCCTTCTGTGCTGTAGGAATTCTATGATTACTGTATGGAAACCCATGACTGCTTGGTCAAACTGTACAGCTATTAAGTAACTTCTGTCAAAATATCTGCTCAGTATTGTCTATAATTAATGGCAGAGGTCTGCCAAGTTGAGGCTTCACTACTTATTATCAAATCAGATTTCAGATGGAATGTGACTGAGCGATTTTTTTTATTTCTATTCCTAACAGGAACTGATGGTGTGTAGGCTTTACTACAATGGAAAGGTTGTAAATGATATGGTTATAACTGTTCTATTTTTGCCTGAAACAGAATTTGAAGCTCAATTTCATGTCAGCTGCTTCAAGAGAAAACTGGTGAAGAAATTGGAAAAACCTTGGCAACGGTGAATCAATGGGGAACAAGCTGACATTTCTTTCTTTTTTGATCTTCAGCAAAACTTTGAATTGTTCTTCAACTCAGAAGTCTAGAGAAAAACCACAAAGCTAAATAATTTCTTACATTGTATATTTAAGTAAGAAAAATGTCAAAGATACTTCAATGTCAAGAACTATTTACTCTTGCCCCAACCCCAAATCTAAGATTCAAATGATCTTTCTTTTTTGAAAATATTTTTATTCAAGAAATTTTCCATTTTACAACATACATAAAAAAATCTTTATATAAGTTTTTTAAGAGCGCTAATTTGGCGGGGGGAAGGGCGTTACCATTTCCTTGACGGGCACTCATTTAAGGTACTTAAGAGTGCAGGTAGACGGATTGGGCTCGTCTTCAGAAATTGAGAGGTATGGACAGGGTGGATAGCAACAAGCTTTTTCCAAGAGTGGAGGTGTCAATTACAAGGGGTCAAAGTGAGAGGGGGAAAGTTTAAGGGAGATGTGCGTGGAAAGTTTTTTACGCAGAGGGCGGTGGGTGCCTGGAACGCTTTGCCAGCGGAGGTGGTAGAAGCGGGCACGATAGCATCATTTAAGATGCATCTGGACAGATATATGAACGGACGTGGAACAGAGGGAAGTAGATCCTTGGAAAATAGGCGACAGGTTTAGATAAAGGATCTGGATCGGCGCGGGCTAGGAGGGCCGAAGGGCCTGTTCCTCTGCTGTAATTTTCTTTGTTCTTCCTTATTAACGTTTACGAATCTGGTGGGTAGGGTTAAGGATGACCGACAGAGATGGGATAGCCTCCCTCTGTCCTGGCAGGCCGAGTGCAGTCCATGAAGTTGAACATTCTGCCACGGGTTCTGTACTTAATCCAAAGCTTGCTGTGGTTTGTTTTGCCAAAAGCATTTTGTGCAGGGGATGGAGAGACTGGAGGATTTTATGGGAGGATAATGGCGGAGGATACTGCATCCCTGGTGGGGAGTAAGGCAAAGTGGGAAGAGGAGCTGAGGTGGAATTAGATGAGGGGTGTGGTGAAAGGCCTTGCGTAAGGTGAGCACTTCTTCATGGTGTGTGAGATTGGGGCTAATACAGTTGAACGTGGTACACTGGGCTCACTTAACTAGGGCGAGGATGAGTCGCTTGTTGAGAGGGTGGAAGATAAGTGTGAGAGCTGTGGTAGGGGCCTGGCAAATCGTGTGCACATGTTCTGGTCATGTCGTGTTTGGATTTTCTTCTTCAGCACTACGTCGGATAATTGTAAAATGGAATTTGAGCCCAGTCCCCGGTACCCATATTCGGGGTGTCAGATCTGCCGGAGCTGCAGACGGGTGCGGGGGAGATTGTCTGAGCCTTCGCCTTCACCTCGCTGATCGCTTGCAGGCGGGTGTTGTTGGAATGGAGATCAGTTTCTCCACACAATGCTGAAGGGGCGCAATTAGCCAAAGTCTGAAGGGCTTAACTGCCAGACACAAGGAATAATCTATTTGACTTGTCATCATCAATCTTTGTGCCATGGAAGTGTCTGTCCAGACAACATTGTTCATAGTAATCACACGTACTCCTTGTTTTCCTGCTGAGGAGATGTCCATCATGTTGTGTGTCACTACCACCATCCTATATGGGCCAGATAAAGATTTGATGCAACAACTCAATAGTGGGCATTTGTGAGGTGCTGTGGGCAACGTTTTTTCTATTGGTGTCTTTTGAGTTAATTTTGCAGTGTAACAAGGTGAGTTTCTAAATTCACAACTTTTGGGTTACTACGACAACATCCTAATGAACATATAACCTGCGAACTGATTAACTCTTTGAATCCATTGAATGTTAAAAACGGAATTTCTTTATCTATTGTAAGGTCTATTTCAAGTATATGTAAATACAAAATATTACCATGTTACTGATCAGCAAATGAGTGTTTGTCTTGATAGTTATTTGCATTTGTTTCTCTTCTCCCTTTATACAAAATCAAATATTTTTTTATAAATAAATTTAGACTACCCAATTCATTTTTTCCGATTAAGGGGCAATTTAGTGTGGCCAATCCACCTAGCCGGCATATCTTTGGGTTGTGGGGCCGAGACCCACGCAGACACGGGGAGAATGTGCAAACTCCACACAGACAGTGACCCAGAGCCGGGATCGAACCTGGGACCTCAGCGCCATGAGGCAGGAGGGCTAACCCACTGCGCCACTGTGCTGCCCTTATATAAATCAAATATTATCTCATTCAAATCTACACATTAATGGGCGGCACTGTAGTGCAGCGGTTAGCACTGCTGCCTCATGGCACCGTGGACCCGGGTTCGATCCTGACCCCAAGTCACTGTCTGTGGAGTTTGCACATTCTCCCTGGGTTTGCGTGGGTCTCACCCCCAAAATCCAAAAAGGTATGCAGGGTAAGGGGATTGGTTACGCTAAATTGCCCCTTAATTTGAAACAAAAAGAATCAGATACTCTAAATATATATTTTTTAAATCTATACATTCACATTAATTCCGTTGAGTCCTCATCCCATCTGTTACGGCAGAATAGATTTACCACTTCTTATAATCCAGCTTCAATTTTTCAACACTTCATTTAAAATTGATTTACTTACTGTTCTTACAATAAAAATGTATAAGAATTTCTGTGAAACTATTAAGAACAGACTCTAGAAGTATTGAATGTATTAGAAATGTACAAATAAAGAATTTTGAACTGCTGCAATGAGCCTTAGTGTTATTGTAAAAATCAAAGTCTTGTAAATTTCTGTAATAATGTAATGGGTTATGGAATAAAGGCCCAGAAATGAAGTTACGTTACAGATCAGCCATGGTCTAATGGAATGGCAGAACTGACTTCAGCGTTTGAATGGCCTACTCTTGTTTCTTTCATACTTCCACAAAAGCAGCAATTTGTATTTATATAACTACTTAAAAATAATGAAACATCCGAGAGCACTTCACGGAACCATTACAAAGCAAAATTTAATACAGAACCACTGTCGTAGGTGAACCCAGGTAGTGTGTGCTGCAGCAGGAGAGGAAGGAATGGAAAGGGTTAAACTGACATCCTGGCTGTCATTGTATTGTATTCACACTCGCTGTGGGCAGACAGCAAATTACCATATCCCAGGCAGCACTAACACCCCAGGTCAGATCTTTCCAAGACTGCAGCAACAGTAAGAAAATCTATACGGCTTAAGGCTCCACAATGTCCAGAGGGTTTTTGTTTATATTTCAGTGCTTGCTGGTCTTTTTAACCAAAGACGTTTTTTAAGGAAGTGGGGAAGATGATGACCTTGTTTATTTGGGTGGGACAGGGGGAAGGTGGCTAGCATTAGGAAGGTACTTCTGCAGAGAGGGCGGCAGGCAGGGAGATTTGGCCGCCCGAATCTATTATATTATTACTGGGTGACGAATGCTGAAATGGTGAGGACCTGGGTCAGAGGGGGAGAGTCCCAGTAGGTTAGAATGGAGGAGAGTCTGTGCAGGGAGTCGGGGATGAGGGCGTTGGCAACAGGGCCACTCCTGCGGGCCCCGGGTAAATACTCGGGGAGTCCGGTGGTGGTGGGAACGTTGAAGATCTGGGTGCAGTTGAGGGGTCAAGAGAGAAGTCAATTAGGGGGAATCATAGGATTGAACCATAGGAAGGCGGATGGGAGATTTTGGAGTTGGGGAGAGAGGGGAGTTAGGATATTAAGGGATTTGTTTCTGGGGGGCCGTCTTGCGAGGTTGGGGGAGAAATATGGACTGGGGCAGAGGGAGGTATTTAGATATCTGCAGTTCCGGGATTTTGCCAGGAAGGAGGTTCTGAGCTTCCCGATAGTGCTGGCCTCCTCATTGTTGGAGGTGGTATTGATGGCAGGGAGAATGGAAGGGAGGGGGCTCGTATCAGCGATTTATGGGAAGATTCTGGGGGAGGACAAAGTATCTTTGGAGAGGATTAAAACGAAGTAGGTGGAAGAGTTGGGGGAGGGCATGTGGTGTGATGTGCTTCGGAGGATGAATGCCTCAACCTCGTGCACGAAGTTGGGGATAATACAGTTGAAGATGGTATAGGGAGAACCTCACGAGAGCGAGGATTTTAAAAAAAATTTATAGTTGCCAATTATTTTTTTTCCAATTAAGGGGCAATTTAACATGGTCAATTCACCTAGCCTGCACATCTTTGGGCTGTGGGGGTGAAACCCACGCAAACAGAATGTGCAAACTCCACACAGCCAGTGACTCAGGGCCGGGATTCGAACCCGGGTCCTCAGCGCTGTAGGCAGCAATGCTAACCACTGTGCCACATGCTTCCCTACGAGGGTGAGGATGAGCTGACTCTTTGAGGGGGTGGAGGCTGTGTGTGAGCATTGTGGGAGGAACTCCGCAAAAATATTTTGGTCCTGCCCAAAACTGGAGGGGTATTGGACAAAGAACAATATCGCACAGAAACAGGCCCTTCGGCCCTCCAAGCCAACGCTGATCACGTGTCCTTTCGAGACCAACCGCCTGTATCCTTCTATACCCCCTCTGTTCATGTGCCTATCCAAGCAAGTCTTATCTGCCTCAACCACCTCACTTGGCAAGGTATTCCAGGCCACCACCACCCTCTATGTAAAAAACTTCCCCTGCACTTCTCCACTGAACCTTTCCCCCCCTCACCTTGAACTTGTGCCCCTTGTAATTGTACTTTCTAGGGGTGGCACGTGGAGGGGTGGCACATGGCGCAGTGGTTAGCATTGCTGTCTACGGCGCTGAGGACCCGGGTTTGAATCTCTGCCCTTGGTCACTGTCCGTGTGGAATTTGCACATTCGCCCTGTGCCTGCGTGGGTTTCACCCCCACAACCCAAAGATGTGCAGGATAGGTGGATTGGCCACGCTAAATTGGCCCTTAGTTGGAAAAGAAATAATTGGGTACTCTAAAAATAATTTTCGTAAGAATTTTAATAAATAAATGGTAATTTCTGCCCTGCGAAAAAACTCCAATTGTTGACCCTATCTATACCCCTAATAATTTTATAAACTTCTATCAGATCACCCCTCAGCCTGCATCTTTCTGGGGAGAACAATCCCAGTTTATTCAACCTCTCCTCATAGCTAATACCCTCCATACCAGGCAACATCCTGTTAAACCTTTTCTGTACTCTCTCCAAAGCCTCCACATCCTTCTGGTAGTGCGGTGACCGGAATTAGATACAGTATTCCAAATGTGGCCTAACCAACGTTCTATATAACTGTAACATAATTTTCAAGCTTTTATACACGATACCCCGTCCTATGAAGGCAAGCATGCCGTATGCTCTCTTTACCACCATTTCCACCTGTGCTGCCACTTTTAAGGATCTGTGGACCTGCACGCCTAGATCTCTGTCTGTCTATGCTTCTGATGGTTCTGCCATTTATTTTATAGCTCCCACCTGAATTGGATCTACCAAAATGCATCACCTCGTATTTGTCCGGGTTAAATTCCATCTGCAATTTCTCTGCCCAATTTTGCAGCTTATCTATATCCTGTTGTATTCTCTGACAATCTTCATCACTATCCGCAACTCCTGCAATCTTAACATCATCCGCAAACGTGCTAATCAGACCCGCTACGTTTTCTTCCAAGTCGTTCATATATATTACAGTACTGTACAATACAGTCCCAGTATTGATCCTTTCAGAACACCACTAGTTACAGACCTCCATTTGGAAAAACACCCTTCCACTGCTACCCTCTGTCTTCTATGGCCAAGCCAGTTCTGGATCCATCCAGCTAGTTTACCCTTGATCCCATGTGATCTGATCTTTTGCACCAGCCTGCCATGAGGGACCTTATCAAATGCTTTACTGAAGTCCATGTGGACAACAACCACAGTACTTCCCTCATTAATCATTTTATCACCTCCTCAAAAAATTCAATCAAATTAGTAAGATACGACTTCCCTCGTACAAAACCATGCTGTCTGGCGCTAATGAGACCATTCACTTCCAAATGTGCATAGATACTATCTCTGAGAATCTTTTCCAACAATTTCACTATCACTGATGTCGAGCTCACAGGATAATTCGGGTAATTACAGGCCAAACGGTACAACATTGGCTATCCTCCAATCCTCTGGGATCTCACCTGTGGCCAATAAGGACACAAAGATTTCTGTCAGAGGCCCAGTGATTTCATCTCTTGTCTCCCTCAGTAATTTGGAATCGATGCCATCTGGCCCAGAGGATTTGTCTATCTTAATGCTTTTTAACACACCAAACACTTCCTCCCTCGTAATAACACCTGTTCTAAAGTGTTTACACATCCCTCTGAGACACCACCGATCAACATGTCCCTCGGTATTGTGAATACCGATGCAAAATACTCATTAAGGACCTCACCTACTTCTGTTGGTTGTACACATAATTTCCCTCCTTTGCTCTTGAGTGAACCCGCTCATTCTCTAGCTACCTTCTTGTTCCTAATATATGTATAAAATGCTGTGAAATTCTCCTTAAACTGTCTGCCAAGGACATTTCCTGACCCCTTTTTGCCTTCCTAACCTGCTGCTGGAGCTCTTTTCTACTTTCCTTGTATTCCTCAAGTACTTTATCTGTTTTTAGTCGCCTGTATCTCACATATGCAACTTTTTTCTCTTTGACAAGATTCTCTATTTACCTGGTTATCCATGGTTCCCGAATCCTGCCTTTCCTGTCCTTTTTACCGACACATGCCTGTCCTGCACTCCCATCAACTGCTCCTTGAAAGACTCCCACATGCCAAATGTGGATTTACCCTCAAACAGCCTTTCCCAAACAACAGCCTCCAAATCCTGCCTAATCTGGTTGTAGTTAGCCTTCCCCCAATTTAGCACCTTAACCCTAGGACAACACTTATCCTTTTCCATGAGTATCCAAAAGCTTACACAATTGTGGACACTGTTCACCATATGTTCTCCCACTGCAACTTTGATGACCAGGCCAGGCTCGCCCCCTAGTACTGGGTCCAATGTAGCCCCCTCTCAAGTCGGACTATCCACACATTGTTCCAAAAAGCCTTCTTGGACACAATTTAAAAATTCCTCACCATCCAGACCCCTAGCCCTAAGGGATTTCCAGTCAATATGAGGAAAATTAAAGTCTCTCTCTACAACAACCCTATTATTTATTTTTTATTTTTTGTATTTTTTTATACATTTAGAGTACCCAATTCATTGTTTCCAATTAAGTGCCAATTTAGCGTGTTCAATCCACCTACCCTGCATTTCTTTTTTGTGTTGTGGCGGCGAAACCCACGCAGACACGGGGAGAATGTGCAAACTCCACACAGACAGCGGCCCAGAGTCGGGATCGAATCTGGGAACTCGGCACCGTGAGACTGCAGTGCTATCCACTGAGCCACCATGCGCCCCAACCCTGTTATTTCTACATCCACCTTTAAGGTTTTTAAGGTCATCTCGGGGGTGGTGCATGTGTGGTTCGAACTAGGGCCCCTTGAAGCCATATACCAGGTGTTGGACCAGCCCAGGCTGCAGGTGGTTTCTGGGGCAGACGTCTTAGCCTTCACCTCACTGATTGCCCGAAAGAGGTCCTGTTTGGGTCGAGGTCAGTTTCTCTGCCCTGTGTCTCGGCGTGAAGGGGGGGGCCTGCTGGAATTTTGGACACTCGAGAAAGTGGATTAAGAAGATAATAAAATTATTTTTTTTTGAAAATTCACCATCGAAATTGGCTTGACAAACACAATGCTTCAATGTTATAAAGAGGTGGACAGGAGATGTCCAGAAAACGATTGAGGGTAAAGCACACAGGACAAAGGAACCGCATAATGTGATCAGAACAGGACTGTAACAAATTTACATGTCATGTGTCAGTGAACGCTGAGAAAGATAAGTTATTTCAAAGGTTTGCCGTCAGTGTGTGGTAAGCAGCAATTCAATGATGGCAGAATTCTTAACTTTGCAGATAGATTACAGTTAACATGCTACCACCAATTAGCACTGTGGCCTCATGGCGCCGAGGTCCCAGGTTTGATCCCGGCTCTGGGTCACTGTCCATGTTGAGTTTGCACATTCTCCCCGTGTTTGCGTGGGTTTCGCCCCCACAACCCAAAAATGTGCAGGGTAGGTGGATTGGCCACGCTAAATTGCCCCTTAATTGGAAAAAATTAATTGGGTATGCTAAATTTTTTTAAAAACATGCTACTGTACCACCAAACCACAGGAGCCCCCTTTTCTTGCCAGGGAACACTGCTGATAAATGCTTGGTTCAGTTCTGCAGTTGCATCAGCTGGCCAGCAGGGAGTACAGTGGAGCCACAATGGTTCAAATATTCCCTTGAATAAAAGGAAGTCATCTTCCAGTCAAGCAGCACATTCGACTGCTCCCTCAGTGTCGAGGATGCTGCTGGTTCTCCGTCATCTTTCTACCATTCAGCAGGATCAGACTTTTCTCTTTCACTGTTACAGTGTGTGTCAATCCAGCCAGTGTCTGGGTGCTATCCATTGGGGCAAATAGTTAATATTTATAGTCAGTGCATGAATTGGCAGTGGCTTTTCCCTGCTGGTCAAGGAGCAACTAGGATGTGGGGTGTGAGCTCCTACTGTGATACATGCAGCGTAAGCTCCTGCAAGAGACTGGACAGCTCACTCAAATTACAGAGTACTTATGGTGTATAAGTCAGAAAATGGGATCAACATTGTCTCCCCATGTCTGAATGGATTTCCATTGGTGTTCCCGTTTCCTCCCACAGTCCAAAGATGTGCAGGGTAGGTGGATTGGCCATGCTAATTTGGTGCAAGATGGAGTTACAGTGATAGTGTGGGGTTTGGGCCTAGCTAGGGTGTTCTTTCAGAGGCTGATGTAGACTTGATGGGCCGAATGACCTACTTCTGCACTGTAGGTATTCTCTGATTCTAATTCTCTCTGGGCTCAGGACAATTGTTCACAGACAATCAGCGTGTCTCGTGTCAGTGTACGGTAAGAAAGGTAAGTTATTTCAAATGTTTGCCGCCTGTAGAATTGCAAAGAGGACAGAAAAGTACATAATTGGACGTGCTGGAGGATGAAAGGAATCTTTATTTGTTATTTTAATAATCAATCCCTGACCCTGGAAGCTGAAAAAGAAGACATGCAGATAGGTCAGTTGGGAGATGGTGTGGCAGTGGTTACGCAGAGATTGCAAAACTTTCACGAGCCAGGTAGGAGTTGAACCTACAATCTTCTGACCTGTAATCAGATGTGTTATCCATTGCGCCACTGGCCCCACTACCATATTGACATGTTTGTCGCCCATTTCATTGTGTTGTGTTACAAAGAGATGAATGAGAATTCACATGTGCAACAATAAACAACAGAGTCGCCGTCGCTGCTTTTTGTCAATGGATCATCTTGAAATGTGCTGATCTTCACTGGACACCAAACAAATCTGTCCTCGTGTGTCTGTTCAATAAGGGCTTGATGGTGCAATTGTTCATTTAGAAAGTGTGTGGTAAGCAGCAATTCAATGAAAGCAGAATTCTTAACTTTGCAGATAAATTTCAGTTAACATGCTGCCACCAAAGCACAGGAGCCCTCTTAATTTTACTGAAAGCTGCATCTAAATGTTTGGTTCAGTTCTGCAGTTTCATCAGCTGACCAGCAGGGAGTACTGTCGAGCCGCAAAGATTCGATAAATTCCCTTGACTAAAACAAAAGTCATCCAACAATCAAGCAGCACATTCGCCTGTTCCCTCAGTGTCCAGGTTGCTGCTAGTTCGCCGTCACCATTCAGCAGGGTTAGACGTTTCTCAGCATCTTTCACTGTTACAATGTGTGTCAATCCAACCAGTGACTGGGTGCTGCTGCATGGACACGGTGATGGGGACAAAGATTTTGTATTTATAGTCAGTGCATGAATTGCAGCGGTTTTCCCTGCTGGTCAAGGAGCAACGAGGATGTGGGATGTGAGTTCCAGCTGAAATGCATCCAGTGTTAAATCCTGCAAGAGGACTTCCGGTTGCGGCTGTGTGGAGCTAAGCCGCACGTTCGGCAGCTCCCGCCAGGAACGGACTTTTGGGCTCTTTTAAGGGCCCCCAGCGGTACTTGCTCGACGGTTCCCGACGTGGGAAGGTGTCTGCGGTGGATCCCCAGTGGTCTATGGTCTTGACCAGGAGTGGAGCCAGCAAAATAACGGTAGCAGCGCCAAAGAAAAAGTGGGGGAAGAGAATCAAGATGGCTGCCGGCGGAGGCCTCGAGGAATGGAGGCAGTGGACTCAGGTGCAGCAGGAGACTCTCCAGCGCTGTTTTCAGGAGCTAAAAGTGGAGCTGCAAGACTCGCTGAAGGCAAATGCGGACAAGCTGCTGGCGACGCAGACAGCCCAGGGGGTGGAGATCCGGGAGCTCCGACAACAAGCCTCCGAAAGAGAGGAAGAGGCTGTGGCCCTCGCGGTAAAGGTGGAGATGCACGAGGCGCTCCATAAGAAGTTGCAGGAGCAGTTCGAGGAGATGGAGAACCGGTCGAGGCGAAAAGATTTGCGGATCCTGGGCCTCACGGAGGGGCTGGAGGGGTCAGACCTGGGGGCCTATGTGGTCGTTTTGTTGAACTCGCTGATGGGAGCTGGGTCCTTCCAGGGGCCCCTGGAGCTGGAGGGGGCCCACAGAATACTGGCGAGGAGGCCCAAGCCGAATGAGCCGCCACGGGCGGTTCTGGTGCGGTTCCACCGGTTCGCTGACTGAGAGTGCGTGCTTAGGTGGGCCAAGAAGGAGCGGAGCAGCAAGTGGGAGAACACGGTAGTGCGGATCTACCAGGACTGGAGTGCAGAGGTAGCCAAGCGGAGGGCCGGGTAGAACCGGACGAAGGCGGTGCTCCACAGAAAGAGTGTGAAGTTTGGCATGTTACAGCCGGCACGTCTGTGGGTCATCTACAAGGACCGGCACTTTTATTTTGAGTCCCCGGAGGAAGCGTGGGCCTTTGTGCGGGCTGAGAAGTTGGACTCTGACTGAGGGTCGGGGGTTTGTAAATAACTGTGTTAACTTTGGGTGGGAAGGGTCTCTGTTTTATGCTGAGTTATGCTGTTTTAAGCTGGTTGTGTGTTGGTTCTTGGGCGGGTGGGGTGCTGTCTTTTTTGCGTGGGTGGGGTCGGGCAGAGGGAAACGCGGGCTTCTCTTCTGTTTCCCGCGCTGAGGGTGGATGGGGGCGGGGTCGGAGCTGAGAAGTGTGGGCTTTTTTCCCGCGCAAGAGCGGGAGGGGGAGGAGGAGGGTCTGCTGATGGGTCTGGGGGGGAGGAGTAGCGCCACGTTGGGGGGGGGGGGGGTCGGATTGTGGCGGGAGTCGCCGGGGTCAGCAGAAGTTAGCTGGCTCATGGATGTGCTACGGAGAGAGTAACGCGGCTGGGAGGAGTCCTAGCCTGGGGGGGAGGGGGGGGGAATGGGGGGGTACCGGGTTGCTGCTGAAATGGCCAGGAAGGAGCTGGAATCTGCAGGGGGGGCCGGGGTGGGGGTTTGCCGCCGTGGAGAATGGGCCGAGCAAGGGGCGCTGGCCTGGGGCGGGCAGGGGACGGGTTATGGCTAGTCAGCAGGGGAGGGGGGCAGGGAGCCCTCTGATCCGGCTGATAACTTGGAATGTGAGGGGGCTGAATGGGCCGGTCAAACGGGCCCGGGTGTTTACGCACCGGAAGGGGCTGAAGGCGGACGTGGCTATGCTCCAGGAGACGCACCTGAAGGTGGTGGACCAGGTTAGACTGAGGAAGGGCTGGGTAGGCCAGGTGTTTCATTCAGGGCCGGATGCAAAAAATCGGGGGGTGGCGATTCTGGTGGGAAAAGGGGTGTCGTTTGAGGCGTCAAAGGTGGTGGCTGACAGTGGAGGGAGGTATGTGATGGTGAGCGGCAAGTTGCAAGGGGAGCGGGTGGTGCTGGTGAATGTCTATGCCCCAAATTGGGACGATGCGGGTTTTATGCGGCGTATGCTGGGCCGCATTCCGGATCTAGAGACGGGGGGGCCTGATACTGGGGGGGGACTTTAACGGTGCTGGATCCCCCATTGGATCGATCCATGTCCAGGACGGGCAGGAGGCCTGCGGCGGCTAAGGTGTTGAGGGGGTTTATGGACCAGATTGAGGGGGGGGGGGATCCTTGGAGGTTCGCGAGGCCGAGGGAGTATTCATTTTTTTCCCACGTGCATAAAGCCTATTCCCAGATCGATTTTTTTGTCCTGAGTAGGGGGCTGATTTCGAGGATGAAGGATGCCGAGTATTCGGCCATAGTCATTTCGGACCACGCCCCACACTGGGTAGACCTTGAGCTGGTGGAGGAGAGGGACCAGCGCCCGCTCTGTCGCCTGGAGGGGGTACTGCTGGTGGATGAGAAGGTGGGCGAGCGGGTTCGGGGGTTAATCAAGAGGTACTTAGAGGCCAATGATAATGGGGAGGTCCGGGTGGGGACAGTTTGGGAGGCATTGAAGGCGGTGATTAGAGAGGAGTTGATTTCTATCCGAGCCCATAGGGAGAGGGGAGAGCAAAGAGAGAGGAAGAGGTTAGTGGGGGAGGTGGTGAGGGTGGACAGGAGATACGCGGAGACTCCGGAGGAGGGACTGTTGGGGGAGCGACGTAGCCTTCAGGCCAAGTTCGACTTGCTGACCACTGGAAAGGCGGAAGCTCAGTGGAGGAAGGCACAGGGAGCTGTGTACGAATATGGGGAGAAGGCGAGTAGGATGCTGGCGCATCAGCTACGTAAGCGAGACGCAGCCAGGGAGATTGGTGGAGTGACGGATAGGGGAGGCAATGTGGTGCAAAGTGGGGTGGACATTAATGGGGTCTTCAGGGACTTTCATGGGGAATTGTACCGGTCCGAGCCCCCAGTGGAGGTGGGGGGGGAGAGATGGGGCGCTTTTTGGATAGGCTGAGATTTCCGAAGGTGGAGGAGGGGCAGGTGGAGGGGCTGGGGGCGCCGATTGAGTTGGAGGAGGTGGTCAAAGGGATAGGCAGTCGGGGAAGGCGCCGGGGCCGGATGGGTTTCCGGTCGAATTTTACAAAATGTTTGCAGACCTGTTGGGCCCCCTCTTGGTTAGGACCTTTAACGAGGCAAGGGGGGGGGGGGGGCTTTGCCCCCGACTATGTCACGGGCGCTGATTTCCTTGATCCTTAAACGGGACAAGGACCCCCTACAGTGTGGATCATATAGGCCGATCTCGTTGCTAAATGTGGATGCCAAGCTGTTGGCGAAGATCTTGGCCACAAGGATAGAGGACTGTGTGCCAGGGGTCATTCATGAGGACCAGACAGGGTTTGTGAAGAGAAGGCAGCTGAACACCAATATACGTAGGCTTCTGAATGTTATAATGATGCCGGCGGTAGAAGGGGAGGCGGAGATAGTAGTAGCATTAGACCCGGAGAAGGCCTTTGATAGGGTTGAGTGGGGTACTTGTGGGAGGTGCTGGAAAGGTTTGGGTTCGGGGAGGGGTTTGTTAGTTGGGTGAGGCTGTTATATGAGGCCCCGATGGCGAGCGTAGCCACGAATAGGAGGAGATCGGAGTACTTTCGGTTGTACCGGGGGACGAGGCAGGGGTGTCCCCTGTCCCTTTGCTCTTTGCGTTGCAATTGAGCCCCTGGCCATGGCGTTGAGGGAGTCGAGGAATTGGAGGGGTCTGGGGCGGGGTGGGGAGGAGCACCGAGTGTCATTATACGCAGATGACTTGTTGCTTTATGTGGCGGACCCAGTGGGGGGAATGCCAGACGTGATGCAGATCCTTAGGGAATTTGGGGGCTTTTCTGGGTACAAGCTCAACCTGGGTAAGAGTGAACTGTTCGTCGTGCACCCGGGGGATCAAGAGGAGGGGATTGGTAGGCTCCCGCTGAAAAGGGCGGGAAGGAGCTTTCGGTACCTGGGAGTCCAGGTGGCTAGGAGCTGGGGGGCCTTTCACAGACTTAACCTCACTAGGCTGGTGGAGCAAATGGAGGAGGAGTTCAAAAGATGGGACATGTTGCCGCTGTCGCTGGCGGGCAGTGTTCAGTCCGTCAAGCTGACGGTGCTCCCAAGGTTTTTGTTCCTGTTCCAGTGCCTCCCCATCCTCATCCCGAAGTCCTTTTTTAGGAGAGTCAACAGGAGTATTACGGGATTTGTATGGGCGCATGGGACTCCGAGGGTGAGAAGGGTGTTTTTGGAGCGGGGCAGGGATAGCGGGGGGCTGGCATTGCCCAACCTCTGTGGGTACTGTTGGGCTGCCAACGCAGCAATGGTGCGTAAGTGGGAAATGGACGGGGCAGGGGCAACATGGAAGAGGATGGAGATGGCGTCCTTCGTGGACACGAGCCTGGAGGCACTGGTAACGGCGCCGTTGCTGCTCCCTCCAACGAGGTATACCACGAGCCCGGTGGTAGCGGCTAACCTCAAAATTTGGGGGCAATGGAGACGGCATAGGGGGGAGGTGGGGGGCCCGATGGAGTCCCCGATACGGGGGAGCCACCGGTTTGTTCCAGGGAGCATCGATGGCGGGTTTCTGGGCTGGCACAGGGTAGGTACTAGAAGGTTGAGGGACCTGTTTGTGGAGGGGAGGTTTGCGAGCCTGGGTGAGTTAGAGGGGAAGTTTGGGCTCCTCCCGGGGAACATGTTTAGGTACATGCAGGTTAGGGCGTTTGCCAGGCGGCAGGTGGAGGGGTTCCCTCTGCTGCCCCCACGTGGGGTACGGGACAGGGTGCTCTCGGGGGTGTGGGTTAGAGGAGGGAGGATTTCGGACGTGTACCACGTCATGCAGGAGGTGGTTGAGGCCTCGGTGGAGGAGCTGAAGGGTAAATGGGAGGAGGAGCTGGGTGAGGAGATTGAGGAGGGGACATGTGCGGATGCCCTGGAAAGAGTGAATTCCTCCTCTTCCTGTGCGAGGCTTAACCTCATACAGTTTAAGGTGCTGCACAGGGCCCACATGACTGGGACGAGGATGAGTAGGTTTTTCGGGGGTGAAGACAGGTGTGCTAGGTGCTCGGGGAGCCCAGCGAACCTCGCCCATATATTCTGGGCATGCCCAGCTCTGGGGGAGTTTTGGAAGGGGGTAGCAAGGACGGTGTCGAGGGTGGTAGGATCCAGGGTCAAGCCAGGCTGGGGACCCGCAATGTTTGGGGTTGCAGTGGAGCCGGGAGTGCAGGAGGCGAAAGAGGCCGGTGTTCTGGCCTTTGTGTCCCTAGTAGCCCGGCGGAGGATCTTGCTTAAATGGAAGGATGCGAGGCCCCCAAGTGTGGAGGCCTGGATCAAAGATATGGCGGGGTTCATCAACTTGGAGATGGTGAAATTTGCCCTGAGGGGATCAGTACAGGGTTCTTTAGGTGGTGGCAGCCTTTCCTGGACTTCCTGGCAGAACGGTAGGCAACCTGGGGGTGGGGCAGCAGCACCTGGGGGGGGGGGGGGGGTAGTGAGGGGGGTGGAGTGGAGGGGAGGGGGGTGGGAGGGTGGGAGAGGAGGGGAGGGCAGGGATTTGTTTTGGGGGAAGGGAGAAATGTGTATATGTGTTTATTGAATATGCCGGGTGTTTATCTATTTCTTCTTTTTGTAGTTACTGGGGGGGGGGGGGGGAGGGGGGTTGGTTTTGGGGGTTAGTGTGTTTTTCATTTTGTTCTTGTTAATACTGTTTTCTTGTTGTTATTTTATGTTTTTGAAAATCTCAATAAAAATTATTTTTTTTAAAAAATCCTGCAAGAGGCTGGACGGCTCACTCAAATTACAGAGTGCTTGTGGGGCAGATTTGCAAGACCCTGGTATCAACATCATCTCATTCTCTCTCAGCTCAGGACAATGACAGATAATCAGTATGTCACATGTCAATGTACGCTAAGAAAGGTATATTATTCCAAATGTTAGCCACCTGCGGAATTACAAAGAGGACAGGAAAACCAAATAATTGGATGTGATTGAGGATGCAAGGAACCATTATTTGGTACATGTCGCAACGTTTTTGAGCTGAAGTGAGGGAGGTGGAAAATGGTTTGCAACAGTGGACATTTTGAGGATTCATTTCATAATGTCCATATTTTGATCCTGAATCCATGGCCCTGGAAGCTGCTCAACAACACAAGCTTATAGTCGGGCAGATAGGTAAATCGGGAGAGGGTGTGATATGGTTACAAAAGCTACACGAGCCAGGTTGGAGTCAAACCTACAATATTCTGATCCGTAGTCAGACACGTTATCCATTGCTCCACTGGCCCCACTGACAAATGGAAACGTATGGCTCCCATTTCACAGAGATGCGCTCCAAAGAGATGAATGAGTGGGAATGAGAATTCATATGTGGAACAATTAGCAACAGAGTTACCGTCGCTGCTTTTTGTCAATGGATCATCTTGAAATATGCTGATCTTCACTGGTCACCAAATCAAATCTGTCCTCATGTGTCTGTTCAATAAGGGCTCGATGGTGCAATTGTTCATTTAGAAAGTGTGTGGGAAGCAGCGATTCCATTATGGCAGAATTCTTAACTTTGCAGTTATATTACCGTTAACATGCTACCACCAAAGCACAGGAGTCCTCTTTTCTTGCCAGAACACTGCTGATGGATGCTTTGTAAGAGGTCTTACAAAACCAGGTTAAAGTCTAACAGGTTTGTTTCGAATCACTAGCTTTCAGAGCACAGCTCCTTCCTCAGGTGAAATGGAAGAAGCTGTGCTCTGAAATCTAGTGATTCGAAACAAACCTGTTGGACTTTACCCTGGTGTTGTAAGACTTCTTACTGTGCTCACCCCAGCCCAACGCAGACATCTCCACATCATGGATAAATGCTTGGTTCAGTTCTGCAGTTGCATCAGCTGACCAGCAGGGGTTACTGTGGAGCCACAATGCTTCAAATATTCCCTGGAATAAAAGGAAGTCATCTTCCAGTCAAGCAGCACATTCGCCTGCTCCCTCAGTGTCGAGGTTGGTGCTAGTTCTCTGTCATCTTTCTACCATTCAGCAGGGTCAGACTTTTCTCGGCCTTTCACTGTTACAGTGTGTGTCAATCCAGCCACTGACTGAATGCTGCTGCTTTGACATAGTGATGGGGCAAATATTTGATATTTATAGTCAGTGCATGAATTGGCAGTGGCTTTTCCCTGCTGGTCAAGGAGCAACTAGGATGTGGGGTGTGAGCGCCTGTTGTGATACATCCAGCATCAGATTCTGCAAGAACTGGACAACTCATTCAAATTACAGAGAGCTTGTGGTGTATAAGCGAGAAAATGGGGTCAACATTGTCTCCCCGTGTCTGCGTGGATTTCCTCTGGGTGCACCTGTTTCCTCCCACAGTCCTAAAATGAGCAGGATAGGTGGATTGGCCATGCTAATTTGGCCCAAGATGGAGTTACAGGGGTAGTACGGGGTTTGAACCTAGCTAGGGTGTTCTTTCAGAGGCTGATGTAGACACAAGGGCCTGATTATATCCCTGCACTGTAGGGATTCTATGTTCTCTTATTCTAATTCTCTCTGTGCTCAGGGCAATTGTTTTTTTTTTACAGACAATTTTATTGAGGTATTTTTTGGCATTGTAAACAGTAACAATATACATTAGTGTGCAAATATCAATTACAAAAACATAGTGCAAATAACAGTTTCTCTCTAGCAAATATACCCGCCTATTCTTCCCCCCTACTCTACACTATTCTACCCCCCCCCTCCCACCTCCCCCCCCCCCCCCCCCCCCCACTGACGATTAGTTCCCTGCGAAGAAGTCGGTGAATGGTTGCCACCTCCAGGCGAACCCCGATAGTGATCCTCGTAATGCGAACTTGATTTTTTTCCAAGCCGAGAAAGCTTGCCATGTCCGACAGCCATACTTCGGTTTTTGGGGGCTTTGAGTCCCTCCAGGCTAACAGTATTCGTCGCCGGGCTACCAGGGAAGCAAAGGCCACAACATCGGCCTCTATCCCCTCCTGGACTCCCGGGTCCTCCGACACCCCAAAAATTGCCACCTCTGGACTCATCGCCACCCTTATTTTCAGTACCCGGGACATGACATCCGCAAATCCCTGCCAGTACCTCCTGAGTTTTGGACATGCCCAGAACATGTGGACATGGTTCGCTGGTCCTCTCCCACATCTAGCACACTTGTCCTCGAGCCCAAAGAATTTGCTCATCCGGACCACCGTCATGTGAGCCCGGTGAACTACCTTGAACTGAATCAGGCCGAGCCTGGCACATGTTGTGGTTGCATTTTCCCTCTTCAGAGCGTCTGCCCATACGCCTCCCTCCAATTCCCCACCATGTTCCTCCTCCCACTTAAGTTTCAGTTCCTCAGTCCCTGTGTTCTCCGCTCCCACAAACTCCTGATAAATATCTGAGACTCTCCCCTCTCCTACCTCACCCCTGGAAACTACCCTGTCCTGGATCCCCCTTGGTGGAAGGTGTGGAAAGGACGGGACCTGTCTACGTACGAAATCCCGCACCTGCAAGTACCGAAAGTCATCCCCCCTCGCCAGCCCGAACTTCTCCTCCAGCGCCCTCATGTTCGCGAAGTTCCATTCCAGGAACAAGTCGCCCATCCTTCCCACCCCCGCCCTCCGCCACGCTCGAAACCCGCCACCCATCTTCCCCGGGACAAATCGGTGGTTATCACATATTGGGGACCAGACCGACGCTCCCACTTCCTCCCCATGCTTCCTCCATTGGCCCCAAAACCGCAAAGCCGCCACCACTATCGGGCTGGTGGAGTACCTGGCCGGCGGGAGCGGCAGGGGAGCCATGACCAGGGCTGCCAAGCTGGTGCCCCTGCACGAAGCAGCCTCCACCCACTCCCAAACCGACCCCGTACCAACCATCCATTTCCTTATCCTGGCTATGTTAGCCACCCAGTAGTAGTTGCTGAGGTTCGGCAACACCAGTCCCCCCTTGCTATGGTTCCGTTCCAGCATCCCTCTACCCGCAGGGACTTCCCTGCCCAAACAAATCCTAGGATGATTTTATTGATTCTTTTAAAGAAGGACCGCGGAATGAAAATAGGGAGACACTGAAAAATAAACAGGAATCTCGGAAGGATCGTCATCTTCACCATCTGTACTCTCCCCACTAGTGACAGCGGGAGCGCATCCCACCTCCCGCATCCCACCTCCGAAACTCGCTCCTCATTTGCTCCACCAGCCTGGACAAGTTCAACTTATGCATCTTGCCCCAGTCCCGCACCACTTGTATCCCTAAATACCTAAAACTTTCCCCAACCAGCTTAAACGGTAGCTCTCTCAGCCTATTCTCCTGACCCCTCGCCTGCACCACAAACATCTCGCTTTTTGCCATGTTCAACTTGTACCCCGAAAACCAGCCAAATTCCCCGAGGATTTCCATAATCCCGTCCATCCCTGCCGCTGGATCCGACACATACAAAAGTAGGTCATCCGCGTAGAGCGAGACCTTGTGTTCTACCCCCCCGCCCCCGACCATTCCCTTCCATCCCCTTGCCGCTCTCAGAGCAATTGCCAGCGGTTCTATGGCCAACGCAAACAGCAATGGAGAGAGGGGGCATCCCTGTCTTGTCCCGCGGTATAGTCTAAAATACTCAGATGTTGTCCTGTTCGTCCTTACATTATCCTCCGGGGCCTGATATAGCAGTCTAATCCAGTCCACAAAGCCTTCCCCAAACCCAAACCGTCCCAGCACCTCCCATAAATAGTCCCACTCCACCCGGTCAAAAGCCTTTTCAGCATCCATTGCCACCACTACCTCCACCTCTCTGCCCTCCGGGGGTATCATAACCACATTGAGTAGCCTTCTTAGATTGGCTACTAGCTGCCTGCCCTTAACAAACCCAGTTTGGTCCTCCACAATCACGTCGGTACCCAGTCTTCAATTCTGGACGCCAGGATCTTGGCCAGCAGTTTAGCGTCACATTAATCAGGGAGATTGGCCTATAGGACCCACAAGCTTCCGGATTTTTATCCGGTTTTAATATCAGCGAGATGGTGGCTTGCGACACTGTCGGGGGTAGCACCCCATTGTCCCCTCGCCTCGTTAAACACCCTAACCAGCACCGGCCCCACTATCCCCGAGAACTTTTTGTAGAACTCCACTGGATACCCGTCCGGCCCCGGGGCTTTACCCAACTGCATGGCCTTCAAGCCCCCCATTACTTCTTCAGCTCTAATCGGGGCCCCCAGACCCTCTACCATCCCCCTGCCCACCTTTGGGAAGGTCAGCCCATCTAAGAAGCGCCTCATCCCCTCCGGCCCCGTGGTGGGTTCCAAGCTATACAGCTTGCTCTAGAAGTCACTGAATACCCTGTTCAATCCTGCTGGGTCTCCAACCCGGTTCCCTGCCCCGTCCACTACCGTCCCTATCTCCCTGGCCGCCTCCCTCTTCCTAAGTTGCTGTGCAAGCATTCTGCTGGCTTTCTCCCCATACTCCATACATCGCGCCCCTGGCCTTTCTGAGCTGCTCTACGGCCTTCCCAGTGGATAGCGCCCCGAGTTCCGCCTGCAGTCACCGTCATTCCCAAAGTAGCTCTGCCCTCGGGGGCTCCGCATATTCCCTATCCGTCCGTATCATCTCCTGCACTAGTCTGTCCATCTCCGCCCTATCCGTTCTGTCCCTATGGGCTCGGATTGAGATCAGTTCCCCTCTCACCACCGCCTTCAGCGCCTCCCAGAGCACCGCTGCTGAGACTTCCCCTGTATCGTTGACCTGCAGGTAGTCCTGCATGCATGTCCCCACTCTCTCACACACCCTCTCCTCTGCCAACAATCCCACCTCTAACCTCCATTGTGGGGGCTGGTAACTTTCTTTGCAGACCAGCAGGTCGACCCAATGTGGAGCATGGTCCGAAATAGTGATCGCCGAGTATTCTGTATCCCTTACCCCCTCCAAAAAGTCCCTACTCATAATACAGAAGTCAATACGAGAATAAACCTTGTGAACATGTGAATAGAACGAGAACTCCTTCCCCGTCGGCCGGCTGATTCTCCAGGGGTCTACCCACTCCATTTGTTCCATGAACCCTCTCATTTCCCTTACTATTGCCGGGACCCTGCCCGTTCTGGAGCACGACCGGTCCAGGTCGGGGACGAGGACTGTATTAAAGTCCCCACCAATAATCAACTTGTGTGAATCCAAGTCAGGGATTTTCCCCAGCAGCCTTTTGACGAAATCTACATCATCCCAGTTTGGAGCGTAAACATTCACTAGGACCACCTTCACCCCCTCAAGCTTGCCCCGGACCATGAGAAATCTACCACCCCCATCCGCAACTGTGCTGTCCGCCTCAAATTTAACCCGTTTGTTAATCATGATCGCGACCCCTCTGGTTTTAGCGTCAAGCCCCGAATGGAAGACCTGGCTAACCCAGCCCTTCCGTAATCTAATCTGGTCCGCCACTTTCAAATGTGTCTCCTGCAGCAACATTACATTCGTCTTCAGAGCGCGTAAGTGCGCGAACACACGTGCCCTCTTGACCGGCCCGTTTAACCCTCTAACATTCCAGGTGATCAGCCTGGTTGGAGGGCACCCTGCCCCCTCCCTACGCCGATCAGCCATCCCCCTTCTTGGGCCCACCCCCTGCCCATGTGCCGTGCGTCACCTGGTCCGCCTCTTTGCAGCTCCCACCCCCGACCTCTTCCCTGTTACCTGGTTCAGTTCCCTCCCTCGTCAGCAGATCATCTACCCCCCCCCCCCCCCCCCCCCCCCCCCCCCAGCAACAACCCCCTGTAACCTAACCCCTGCCATATACTGGCTGTATACACACACCCCACCTCGCTCCCGTTGACTAGTTCAAAGCAGCTAGCCTGGTGGCTCTCAACTCCGGCACCACCATGTTTCCCACCTATTGTCCCCCCACTCCCCTCCCCCCCGCCCATCAACACCACCTCCCCAGAACAGCCCTGTTCAAGCAATCGCTCTGGGACCGAAACAGAGAGAAAACAAACAAAGAACAAAGCTCGCCCCCACAATAGTGCAATTCAAACTGTGTAATGAGGTGGGCACTACCACCCACCCCCCTCCCAACATTCCCAGAAAAATAGCAAAAAGAACCCGAACAGCCCCCCAGCACCTAATAACTTAAACTTTAACTATAACTTTGGCTTTAACTTTCAAACTTTCAATCAGGCAAACACAAACACAAGAACACCCCTCAATTTTAAGTAAAAGAGCATGCCGAACGACATCGCTAACACGAAGGGCAATCTACGAACAAATGCAAACATCCCTTAATACACTCTAACTTGAGTCCATGGGTCCTCAATTTGGCACCAGTCCATGCCCCTTAGCGAAGTCCATCGCTTCCTCCGGGTCGTCAAAATAATGTTGCTGTTCCCGGTAAGTGACCCAAAGCCGCACCAGGAAAAGTAGCCCGAACTTGACCTTTTTAAACAGAATCTCTTTAATTTGTCTGTAGGCTGCCCTCCTTCTGGCTACCTCCTGGCTCAGATCCTGGTAGATGTGCAGGACACTATTGTTCCATGAGCAGCTCTTCGTGCTCTTGGCCCACTGTAGAACCCGCTCCTTGTCCACGAACCTATGGAACCTGACCATCATAGCCCGGGGAGGACCCCCCCTCGCGGCTGCCTCACCTGCACTCTGTGTGCCCTGTCCAGCTCCAACGGACGCGGGAAGAAATCATCCCCCAGCAGCTTCTGCAGCCTGTCTGCCACATATGCCGTGGCATCCACTCCCTCGGCCCCCTCCGGGAGCCCAATGATTCTCAGATTCTGCCGGCGAGACCTGTTTTCCAGGTCCTCCAGCTTTTCCATCAGCCTTGCTTGCTGCTCCTTCAACTTTCTAATTTCCACATCCACTACCGTTTAGAAATCCGCCTGCTCTCCCACTGTCTTCTCCGGTGCCTGGACCTTCTTATCCTGGGCGTCCAGCCTCTGGTCCAGTCGCTCCACCGCTTTCTGGAGCGGTTCCAAATTATCCCGCTTCAGTGCTGCGAAGTTCTCTTTCATGACCTTCAGCATGTTGTCCAGTGCTGTCTGGACCGTCCGTTCCGTGGTCCGTTCGTCGGCCATCTTTCCTCCCACTTGAGCTTCCACACCACCTTTGTTCAGCCCCTTCTTCGCCTGTTTTCGCTCCCTTCTGCTCCTTAAGTCCATACAACTCTGTATAGATTCAGATCTAGAGTGCTATTGTTTTCCACTCCAGCGCTCAAAAGTTTGAAAAAGTCGGGGGAAAAGGACTAAAAGTCTGACCGGAGCGAGAGCCACCAAATACGCGACTTACTCCCTCATAGCCGCCACCAGAAGTCCGGCTCAGGACAATTGTTCACAGACAATCAGTGTGTCATGTGTCAGTGTACGCTGCGAAAGGTAAGTTATTTCAAACATTAGTCGCCAGCGGAATTACAAAGAGGACAGAAAAGTACATCATTGGACGTGTTGGAGGATGAAAGGAATCTTTATTTGTTATTTTGACAATGATTCCCTGGCCCTGGAAGCTGCAAAATAAGACAGGCAGACAGGTAAATTGGGAGATGATGTGGCAGTGGTTGCACAGAGATTGCAAAATGGTCACGAGCCAGGTAGGAGTTGAACCTACAATCTTCTGATCTGTAGTTAGACACATTATCCATTGCGCCACTGGCCCCACTGGTGCATTGATATGTTTGTCGCCCATTTCATTGTGTTGTGCTACAAATAGATGAATGAGTGGGAATGGGAATTCATATGTGGAACAATCAACAACAGAGTTGCCGTCACTGTTTTTTGTCAATGGATCATCTTGCAATGTGCTGATCTTCACTGGACATCATACCAAATCTGTCCTCATGTCTCTGTTCAATAAGGGCTCAATAGTGCAATTGTTCATTTAGGAAGTGTGTGGTAAGCAGCAATTCAATGAAGGCAGAATTCTTAACTTTACAGATAAATTACAATTAACACGCTGCCACCAAAGCACAGGAGCCCTCGTAATTTTACTGAAAGCTGCCTGTAAATGCTTGGTTCAGTTCTGCAGTTCTATCAGCTGACCAGCAGGGAGTACTGTGGAGCCGCAAAGCTTCCAAACAGTCCCTTGAAAGAAAAGGAAATCATCCACTAATCAAGCAGCACATTTGCCTGCTCCCTCAGTGTCCAGGTTGCTGCTAGTTCACCGTCATCTTTTCATCCTTCAGCATGGTCAGGCTTTTCTCGGCCTCTTTCACTGTTACTGTGCTTGTCAAACCAGCCAGTGTCTGAGAGCTGCGCTTTGACTTGGTGATGGAGACAAAGGTTTAATATGTATTGTCAGCGCATGAATTGGCAGTGGCTTTTCCCTGCTGGTCAAGGAGCAACTACGATGTGGAGTGTAATTTCCTGCTGCAATGCATCCAGTGTTAAATCCTGCAAGAGGCTGGACGGCTCACTCAAATTACAGAGTGCTTGTGGGGCAGATTTGCAAGATCCTGGGATCAACATCATCTCATTCTCTCTGAGCTCCGGACAATGGTTGACAGATAATCAGTCTGTCACGTGTCAGTGTACGCTAACAGGTAAATTATTCCAAACGTTAGCTGCCTACAGAATTACAAAGAGGACAGGAAAGCTACATGGTTGGATGTGATTCCAAGTCTCTGTAATGGCCATAACATCATAATTCCCAGTACTAATCCAAGCTCTAAGTTCATCTGCCTTCTCGTATTGAAACAAATGCACTTCTGTCCATCAGACCCTCTTTGATCAGCAAACACACACTACCTGCTGTTCTTCCAATTCTTATCATAGAAGAGAATCATAGAATTGACAGTGCAGAAGGAGGCCATTCCTCCCATCGAGTCTGCACCGGACCTTGGAAAGGACATCATACTTAAGGCCACACTTCCACCCTATTCCCGTAACCCAGCAACCCCTTCTAACCAATTGGGCACTAAGGGCAATTTAGAGTGACCAATCCACCTAACCTACATGTCTTTGGACTGTCTTACTGGCCCAACTCTCTCATTCCCCTTCAGTTAATTCACCGTTGCTTTGGTTCCCGCCCTCCTGCCAAACTAGTTTAAATCCTCCCGTGTGCTGATGCCGAGCCATTTGGAGACAGGCCTGCAGCGTATCCGGTGAAGCAAATCGCTGTACATTGTGCCATGACACAGGGGATGACTTCACATTCTAGAATGTCCACTTTAATTGTGAGAGGCAGTCTCATTGATGCCCGTATCCCTTAATCTGTTCCTAGTTCTCGTCAAGTTCAGCTGATTTGTCGGTCAGACCTCATAGCTCGAAATTTATCACTTGAGCCTTTGCACAACTATTGGAAGGGAGATTAAAATTTTCAGACAGCTGCAACAATGAAGGTGCCTGAACTTTGGCCAGTGTCAAAGATTCAAAGGTGAGACGAGTAATGAAGTTAAATATATGCATGATCTGCCTCTATCCCTGAGGTTGAATGAGTACAAGTAGTCTTCTGTCAGTCAGACAAACCTCCTCACTGTCCCCTCATAGTCATCCCAGCAGCAACTTTCAGCTCATGTCTAATTCAATCCATATCATTGGACACGTGTCTGCTTCTGTCATCGCCCAAATTGAAATCCCTTCAGATGAAGCTCAAGCTTCAGGTGAACTTCTAGAACGTGCGTTTTATTGCGAGAGGCAGTCCATTAATCTATTCCTATTACTAGTCAAGCTCAGCTCATCTTTCGGCCAGATCACACAGCTCCAGGTTTGTCATGTGCTGTTGCACACAAATTGGAGTGAGATTAAAATTTACAGACAGTTGCAACTATGAAGATTACTTAAAACTAGCAAGCGTCAAGGATGCAAAGCCGATGCGAGGAAATAAATTATATCTGTGCACGATCACCCCGATCGCTGAGGTTGAATGAATGCCTTTGAAATTGAAATCCAGACATTTAGCTAACTGACATGTGAGGGCATCTCCTGAATGGCCTTCCAGACAAAGTGAGCAAATGGGTGCATTTGCATGGTGCGCCAAGGCAGAATTGAGTGTTTGTGTGAAATTGCAAGGCCAGGAGGAGGAAAAGCTTTGATGTGCAGTTTGCATTGTGAAACCTTTCATTGAATGTAGCACAGGCTGGTGCTATGGAGATCTGTTAATGGCTCAAAGTGTCGCAGAGCTGCAACATGCAGTGTTAGATGAAGCATCAGACCGCTCATGGCACGTGGGAAATAATCAGAAAAGAACACCTGTACATGGCCTCTCCTTCGATAGCTCAGCTGGTAGAGCGGAGGACTGTAGATGATTAAAAGTGACATCCTTAGGTCGCTGGTTCAATTCCGGCTCGAAGGAAGCCCCCTTCCATTTTACACAAAAAACCATACCAACCACAACTAAACACATCACACCCATTCACACTTTTCTCATTACGTTACTCCTTCGCAAATTCATCTGCAGATGCAGTAGCTCTTCTTTTCATTTTTCAAAACACCCACTACCTGCTTCTTTTGATTCTCTTCCGCACTTGCTGGCCACCAGCGCATTCCTTTCACTGCAATGCATCCAAACACCCTGCACACAATTCAAAGTACAAGTTGTCTTCTGTCAGTCGGACACCCCTCCTCACTGTCCCTGCACAGTCATCTCACCAGCAACTTTCTCATTCAATTCAGCTCGTTTCCAATTCAATCCATATCATTGGACACTTGTCAGCTTCTGTCATCGTCCTAATTGAAATCCCTTCAGATGAAGCTCACCCGTTGCTTTGAGGACTTGCTGATGGAGGAAACCATCTACTGTATTTGGGCAGCAGGCTGACACTAGCAGGCCTTCCCTGCTGATCTCCGAGCCACTTGGAGACAGGTGTGCAGCGTATCCGGTGAAGCAAGTCGATGTGCATTGTGCCATGAGACTGGGGACGACTTCAACTTCTAGAACGTGCGTTTTATTGCGAGAGGCAGTCCATTAATCTATTCCTATTACTAGTCAAGCTCAGCTCATCTTTCGGCCAGATCACACAGCTCCAGGTTTGTCATGTGCTTTTGCACACAAATTGGAGGGAGATTAAAATTTACAGACAGTTGCAACTTTGAAGTTTACTTAATATTAGCAAGCGTCAAGATGCAAAGCCGATGCGAGGAAATAAATTATATCTGTGCATGATTACCCTGATCGCTGATGTTCAATGAATGCCTTTGAAATTGAAATCCAGACATTTAGCTAACTGACATGTGAGGGCATCTCCTGAATGGCCTTCCAGACAAAGTGAGCAAATGGGTGCATTTGCATGGTGCGCCAAGGCAGAATTGAGTGTTTGTGTGAAATTGCAAGGCCAGGAGGAGGAAAAGCTTTGATGTGCAGTTTGCATTGTGAAACCTTTCATTGAATGTAGCACAGGCTGGTGCTATGGAGATCTGTTAATGGCTCAAAGTGTCGCAGAGCTGCAACATGCAGTGTTAGATGAAGCATCAGACCGCTCATGGCACGTGGGAAATAATCAGAAAAGAACACCTGTACATGGCCTCTCCTTCGATAGCTCAGCTGGTAGAGCGGAGGACTGTAGATGATGAAAACTGACATCCTTAGGTCAATGGTTCAATTCTGGCTCGAAGGAAGCCCCCTTCCATTTTACACAAAAAACCATACCAACCACAACTAAACACATCACACCCATTCACACTTTTCTCATTACGTTACTCCTTCGCAAATTCATCTGCAGATGCAGTAGCTCTTCTTTTCATTTTTCAAAACACCCACTACCTGCTTCTTTTGATTCTCTTCCGCACTTGCTGGCCACCAGCGCATTCCTTTCACTGCAATGCATCCAAACACCCTGCACACAATTCAAAGTACAAGTTGTCTTCTGTCAGTCGGACACCCCTCCTCACTGTCCCTGCACAGTCATCTCACCAGCAACTTTCTCATTCAATTCAGCTCGTTTCCAATTCAATCCATATCATTGGACACTTGTCAGCTTCTGTCATCGTCCTAATTGAAATCCTTTCAGATGAAGCTCACCCGTTGCTTTGTGGACTTGCTGATGGAGGAAACCATCTACTGTATTTGGGCAGCAGGCTGACACTAGCAGGCCTTCCCTGCTGATCTCCGAGCCACTTGGAGACAGGTGTGCAGCGTATCCGGTGAAGCAAGTCGATGTGCGTTGTGCCATGACGCAGGGGACGACTTCAACTTCTAGAACGTGCGTTTTATTGCAAGAGGCAGTCCATTAATCTATTCCTATTACTAGTCAAGCTCAGCTCATCTTTCGGCCAGATCACACAGCTCCAGGTTTATCATGTGCTTTTGCACACAAATTGGAGGGAGATTAAAATTTACAGACAGTTGCAACTTTGAAGTTTACTTAATATTAGCAAGCGTCAAAGATGCAAAGCCGATGCGAGGAAATAAATTATATCTGTGCATGATTCCCTCGATCGCTGATGTTCAATGAATGTCTTTGAAATTGAAATCCAGACATTTAGCTAACTGACATGTGAGGGCATCTCCTGAATGGCCTTCCAGACAAAGTGAGCAAATGGGTGCATTTGCATGGTGCGCCAAGGCAGAATTGAGTGTTTGTGTGAAATTGCAAGGCCAGGAGGAGGAAAAGCTTTGATGTGCAGTTTGCATTGTGAAACCTTTCATTGAATGTAGCACAGGCTGGTGCTATGGAGATCTGTTAATGGCTCAAAGTGTCGCAGAGCTGCAACATGCAGAGTTAGATGAAGCATCAGACCGCTCATGGCACGTGGGAAATAATCAGAAAAGAACACCTGTACATGGCCTCTCCTTCGATAGCTCAGCTGGTAGAGCGGAGGACTGTAGATGATTAAAACTGACATCCTTAGGTCGCTGGTTCAATTCCGGCTCGAAGGAAGCCCCCTTCCATTTTACACAAAAAACCATACCAACCACAACTAAACACATCACACCCATTCACACTTTTCTCATTACGTTACTCCTTCACAAATTCATCTGCAGATGCAGTAGCTCTTCTTTTCATTTTTCAAAACACCCACTACCTGCTTCTTTTGATTCTCTTCCGCACTTGCTGGCCACCAGCGCATTCCTTTCACTGCAATGCATCCAAACACCCTGCACACAATTCAAAGTACAAGTTGTCTTCTGTCAGTCGGACACCCCGCCTCACTGTCCCTGCACAGTCATCTCACCAGCAACTTTCTCATTCAATTCAGCTCGTTTCCAATTCAATCCATATCATTGGACACTTGTCAGCTTCTGTCATCGTCCTAATTGAAATCCCTTCAGATGAAGCTCACCCGTTGCTTTGTGGACTTGCTGATGGAGGAAACCATCTACTGTATTTGGGCAGCAGGCTGACACTAGCAGGCCTTCCCTGCTGATCTCCGAGCCACTTGGAGACAGGTGTGCAGCGTATCCGGTGAAGCAAGTCGATGTGCATTGTGCCATGACGCAGGGGACGACTTCAACTTCTAGAACGTGCGTTTTATTGCAAGAGGCAGTCCATTAATCTATTCCTATTACTAGTCAAGCTCAGCTCATCTTTCGGCCAGATCACACAGCTCCAGGTTTATCATGTGCTTTTGCACACAAATTGGAGGGAGATTAAAATTTACAGACAGTTGCAACTTTGAAGTTTACTTAATATTAGCAAGCGTCAAAGATGCAAAGCCGATGCGAGGAAATAAATTATATCTGTGCATGATTCCCTCGATCGCTGATGTTCAATGAATGTCTTTGAAATTGAAATCCAGACATTTAGCTGACATGTGCGGGCATCTCCTGAATGGCCTTCCAGACAAAGTGAGCAAATGGGTGCATTTGCATGGTGCGCCAAGGCAGAATTGAGTGTTTGTGTGAAATTGCAAGGCCAGGAGGAGGAAAAGCTTTGATGTGCAGTTTGCATTGTGAAACCTTTCATTGAATGTAGCACAGGCTGGTGCTATGGAGATCTGTTAATGGCTCAAAGTGTCGCAGAGCTGCAACATGCAGTGTTAGATGAAGCATCAGACCGCTCATGGCACGTGGGAAATAATCAGAAAAGAACACCTGTACATGGCCTCTCCTTCGATAGCTCAGCTGGTAGAGCGGAGGACTGTAGATGATTAAAACTGACATCCTTAGGTCGCTGGTTCAATTCCGGCTCGAAGGAAGCCCCCTTCCATTTTACACAAAAAACCATACCAACCACAACTAAACACATCACACCCATTCACACTTTTCTCATTACGTTACTCCTTCGCAAATTCATCTGCAGATGCAGTAGCTCTTCTTTTCATTTTTCAAAACACCCACTACCTGCTTCTTTTGATTCTCTTCCGCACTTGCTGGCCACCAGCGCATTCCTTTCACTGCAATGCATCCAAACACCCTGCACACAATTCAAAGTACAAGTTGTCTTCTGTCAGTCGGACACCCCGCCTCACTGTCCCTGCACAGTCATCTCACCAGCAACTTTCTCATTCAATTCAGCTCGTTTCCAATTCAATCCATATCATTGGACACTTGTCAGCTTCTGTCATCGTCCTAATTGAAATCCCTTCAGATGAAGCTCACCCGTTGCTTTGTGGACTTGCTGATGGAGGAAACCATCTACTGTATTTGGGCAGCAGGCTGACACTAGCAGGCCTTCCCTGCTGATCTCCGAGCCACTTGGAGACAGGTGTGCAGCGTATCCGGTGAAGCAAGTCGATGTGCGTTGTGCCATGACGCAGGGGACGACTTCAACTTCTAGAACGTGCGTTTTATTGCAAGAGGCAGTCCATTAATCTATTCCTATTACTAGTCAAGCTCAGCTCATCTTTCGGCCAGATCACACAGCTCCAGGTTTATCATGTGCTTTTGCACACAAATTGGAGGGAGATTAAAATTTACAGACAGTTGCAACTTTGAAGTTTACTTAATATTAGCAAGCGTCAAAGATGCAAAGCCGATGCGAGGAAATAAATTATATCTGTGCATGATTACCCCGATCGCTGATGTTCAATGAATGTCTTTGAAATTGAAATCCAGACATTTAGCTGACATGTGAGGGCATCTCCTGAATGGCCTTCCAGACAAAGTGAGCAAATGGGTGCATTTGCATGGTGCGCCAAGGCAGAATTGAGTGTTTGTGTGAAATTGCAAGGCCAGGAGGAGGAAAAGCTTTGATGTGCAGTTTGCATTGTGAAACCTTTCATTGAATGTAGCACAGGCTGGTGCTATGGAGATCTGTTAATGGCTCAAAGTGTCGCAGAGCTGCAACATGCAGAGTTAGATGAAGCATCAGACCGCTCATGGCACGTGGGAAATAATCAGAAAAGAACACCTGTACATGGCCTCTCCTTCGATAGCTCAGCTGGTAGAGCGGAGGACTGTAGATGATTAAAACTGACATCCTTAGGTCGCTGGTTCAATTCCGGCTCGAAGGAAGCCCCCTTCCATTTTACACAAAAAACCATACCAACCACAACTAAACACATCACACCCATTCACACTTTTCTCATTACGTTACTCCTTCGCAAATTCATCTGCAGATGCAGTAGCTCTTCTTTTCATTTTTCAAAACACCCACTACCTGCTTCTTTTGATTCTCTTCCGCACTTGCTGGCCACCAGCGCATTCCTTTCACTGCAATGCATCCAAACACCCTGCACACAATTCAAAGTACAAGTTGTCTTCTGTCAGTCGGACACCCCTCCTCACTGTCCCTGCACAGTCATCTCACCAGCAACTTTCTCATTCAATTCAGCTCGTTTCCAATTCAATTCATATCATTGGACACTTGTCAGCTTCTGTCATCGTCCTAATTGAAATCCTTTCAGATGAAGCTCACCCGTTGCTTTGTGGACTTGCTGATGGAGGAAACCATCTACTGTATTTGGGCAGCAGGCTGACACTAGCAGGCCTTCCTTGCTGATCTCCGAGCCACTTGGAGACAGGTGTGCAGCGTATCCGGTGAAGCAAGTCGATGTGCGTTGTGCCATGACGCAGGGGACGACTTCAACTTCTAGAACGTGCGTTTTATTGCGAGAGGCAGTCCATTAATCTATTCCTATTACTAGTCAAGCTCAGCTCATCTTTCGGCCACATCACACAGCTCCAGGTTTATCATGTGCTTTTGCACACAAATTGGAGGGAGATTAAAATTTACAGACAGTTGCAACTTTGAAGTTTACTTAATATTAGCAAGCGTCAAAAATGCAAAGCCGATGCGAGGAAATAAATTATATCTGTGCATGATTACCCTCGATCGCTGATGTTCAATGAATGTCTTTGAAATTGAAATCCAGACATTTAGCTACTGACATGTGAGGGCATCTCCTGAATGGCCTTCCAGACAAAGTGAGCAAATGGGTGCATTTGCATGGTGCGCCAAGGCAGAATTGAGTGTTTGTGTGAAATTGCAAGGCCAGGAGGAGGAAAAGCTTTGATGTGCAGTTTGCATTGTGAAACCTTTCATTGAATGTAGCACAGGCTGGTGCTATGGAGATCTGTTAATGGCTCAAAGTGTCGCAGAGCTGCAACATGCAGTGTTAGATGAAGCATCAGACCGCTCATGGCACGTGGGAAATAATCAGAAAAGAACACCTGTACATGGCCTCTCCTTCGATAGCTCAGCTGGTAGAGCGGAGGACTGTAGATGATTAAAACTGACATCCTTAGGTCGCTGGTTCAATTCCGGCTCGAAGGAAGCCCCCTTCCATTTTACACAAAAAACCATACCAACCACAACTAAACACATCACACCCATTCACACTTTTCTCATTACGTTACTCCTTCGCAAATTCATCTGCAGATGCAGTAGCTCTTCTTTTCATTTTTCAAAACACCCACTACCTGCTTCTTTTGATTCTCTTCCGCACTTGCTGGCCACCAGCGCATTCCTTTCACTGCAATGCATCCAAACACCCTGCACACAATTCAAAGTACAAGTTGTCTTCTGTCAGTCGGACACCCCGCCTCACTGTCCCTGCACAGTCATCTCACCAGCAACTTTCTCATTCAATTCAGCTCGTTTCCAATTCAATCCATATCATTGGACACTTGTCAGCTTCTGTCATCGTCCTAATTGAAATCCCTTCAGATGAAGCTCACCCGTTGCTTTGAGGACTTGCTGATGGAGGAAACCATCTACTGTATTTGGGCAGCAGGCTGACACTAGCAGGCCTTCCCTGCTGATCTCCGAGCCACTTGGAGACAGGTGTGCAGCGTATCCGGTGAAGCAAGTCGATGTGCAGTTGTGCCATGACGCAGGGGACGACTTCAACTTCTAGAACGTGCGTTTTATTGCGAGAGGCAGTCCATTAATCTATTCCTATTACTAGTCAAGCTCAGCTCATCTTTCGGCCACATCACACAGCTCCAGGTTTATCATGTGCTTTTGCACACAAATTGGAGGGAGATTAAAATTTACAGACAGTTGCAACTTTGAAGTTTACTTAATATTAACAAGAGTCAAAGATGCAAAGCCGATGCGAGGAAATAAATTATATCTGTGCATGATTACCCTCGATCGCTGATGTTCAATGAATGTCTTTGAAATTGAAATCCAGACATTTAGCTACTGACATGTGAGGGCATCTCCTGAATGGCCTTCCAGACAAAGTGAGCAAATGGGTGCATTTGCATGGTGCGCCAAGGCAGAATTGAGTGTTTGTGTGAAATTGCAAGGCCAGGAGGAGGAAAAGCTTTGATGTGCAGTTTGCATTGTGAAACCTTTCATTGAATGTAGCACAGGCTGGTGCTATGGAGATCTGTTAATGGCTCAAAGTGTCGCAGAGCTGCAACATGCAGTGTTAGATGAAGCATCAGACCGCTCATGGCACGTGGGAAATAATCAGAAAAGAACACCTGTACATGGCCTCTCCTTCGATAGCTCAGCTGGTAGAGCGGAGGACTGTAGATGATTAAAACTGACATCCTTAGGTCGCTGGTTCAATTCCGGCTCGAAGGAAGCCCCCTTCCATTTTACACAAAAAACCATACCAACCACAACTAAACACATCACACCCATTCACACTTTTCTCATTACGTTACTCCTTCGCAAATTCAGCTGCAGATGCAGTAGCTCTTCTTTTCATTTTTCAAAACACCCACTACCTGCTTCTTTTGATTCTCTTCCGCACTTGCTGGCCACCAGCGCATTCCTTTCACTGCAATGCATCCAAACACCCTGCACACAATTCAAAGTACAAGTTGTCTTCTGTCAGTCGGACACCCCTCCTCACTGTCCCTGCACAGTCATCTCACCAGCAACTTTCTCATTCAATTCAGCTCGTTTCCAATTCAATCCATATCATTGGACACTTGTCAGCTTCTGTCATCGTCCTAATTGAAATCCTTTCAGATGAAGCTCACCCGTTGCTTTGTGGACTTGCTGATGGAGGAAACCATCTACTGTATTTGGACAGCAGGCTGACACTAGCAGGCCTCCCTTGCTGATCTCCGAGCCACTTGGAGACAGGTGTGCAGCGTATCCGGTGAAGCAAGTCGATGTGCATTGTGCCATGACGCAGGGGACGACTTCAACTTCTAGAACGTGCGTTTTATTGCGAGAGGCAGTCCATTAATCTATTCCTATTACTAGTCAAGCTCAGCTCATCTTTCGGCCAGATCACACAGCTCCAGGTTTATCATGTGCTTTTGCACACAAATTGGAGGGAGATTAAAATTTACAGACAGTTGCAACTTTGAAGTTTACTTAATATTAGCAAGCGTCAAAGATGCAAAGCCGATGCGAGGAAATAAATTATATCTGTGCATGATTCCCTCGATCGCTGATGTTCAATGAATGTCTTTGAAATTGAAATCCAGACATTTAGCTAACTGACATGTGAGGGCATCTCCTGAATGGCCTTCCAGACAAAGTGAGCAAATGGATGCATTTGCATGGTGCGCCAAGGCAGAATTGAGTGTTTGTGTGAAATTGCAAGGTCAGGAGGAGGAAAAGCTTTGATGTGCAGTTTGCATTGTGAAACCTTTCATTGAATGTAGCACAGGCTGGTGCTATGGAGATCTGTTAATGGCTCAAAGTGTCGCAGAGCTGCAACATGCAGTGTTAGATGAAGCATCAGACCGCTCATGGCACGTGGGAAATAATCAGAAAAGAACACCTGTACATGGCCTCTCCTTCGATAGCTCAGCTGGTAGAGCGGAGGACTGTAGATGATTAAAACTGACATCCTTAGGTCGCTGGTTCAATTCCGGCTCGAAGGAAGCCCCCTTCCATTTTACACAAAAAACCATACCAACCACAACTAAACACATCACACCCATTCACACTTTTCTCATTACGTTACTCCTTCGCAAATTCATCTGCAGATGCAGTAGCTCTTCTTTTCATTTTTCAAAACACCCACTACCTGCTTCTTTTGATTCTCTTCCGCACTTGCTGGCCACCAGCGCATTCCTTTCACTGCAATGCATCCAAACACCCTGCACACAATTCAAAGTACAAGTTGTCTTCTGTCAGTCGGACACCCCTCCTCACTGTCCCTGCACAGTCATCTCACCAGCAACTTTCTCATTCAATTCAGCTCGTTTCCAATTCAATCCATATCATTGGACACTTGTCAGCTTCTGTCATCGTCCTAATTGAAATCCTTTCAGATGAAGCTCACCCGTTGCTTTGTGGACTTGCTGATGGAGGAAACCATCTACTGTATTTGGGCAGCAGGCTGACACTAGCAGGCCTTCCTTGCTGATCTCCGAGCCACTTGGAGACAGGTGTGCAGCGTATCCGGTGAAGCAAGTCGATGTGCGTTGTGCCATGACGCAGGGGACGACTTCAACTTCTAGAACGTGCGTTTTATTGCGAGAGGCAGTCCATTAATCTATTCCTATTACTAGTCAAGCTCAGCTCATCTTTCGGCCAGATCACACAGCTCCAGGTTTATCATGTGCTTTTGCACACAAATTGGAGGGAGATTAAAATTTACAGACAGTTGCAACTTTGAAGTTTACTTAATATTAGCAAGCGTCAAAAATGCAAAGCCGATGCGAGGAAATAAATTATATCTGTGCATGATTACCCTCGATCGCTGATGTTCAATGAATGTCTTTGAAATTGAAATCCAGACATTTAGCTACTGACATGTGAGGGCATCTCCTGAATGGCCTTCCAGACAAAGTGAGCAAATGGGTGCATTTGCATGGTGCGCCAAGGCAGAATTGAGTGTTTGTGTGAAATTGCAAGGCCAGGAGGAGGAAAAGCTTTGATGTGCAGTTTGCATTGTGAAACCTTTCATTGAATGTAGCACAGGCTGGTGCTATGGAGATCTGTTAATGGCTCAAAGTGTCGCAGAGCTGCAACATGCAGTGTTAGATGAAGCATCAGACCGCTCATGGCACGTGGGAAATAATCAGAAAAGAACACCTGTACATGGCCTCTCCTTCGATAGCTCAGCTGGTAGAGCGGAGGACTGTAGATGATTAAAACTGACATCCTTAGGTCGCTGGTTCAATTCCGGCTCGAAGGAAGCCCCCTTCCATTTTACACAAAAAACCATACCAACCACAACTAAACACATCACACCCATTCACACTTTTCTCATTACGTTACTCCTTCGCAAATTCATCTGCAGATGCAGTAGCTCTTCTTTTCATTTTTCAAAACACCCACTACCTGCTTCTTTTGATTCTCTTCCGCACTTGCTGGCCACCAGCGCATTCCTTTCACTGCAATGCATCCAAACACCCTGCACACAATTCAAAGTACAAGTTGTCTTCTGTCAGTCGGACACCCCGCCTCACTGTCCCTGCACAGTCATCTCACCAGCAACTTTCTCATTCAATTCAGCTCGTTTCCAATTCAATCCATATCATTGGACACTTGTCAGCTTCTGTCATCGTCCTAATTGAAATCCTTCAGATGAAGCTCACCCGTTGCTTTGTGGACTTGCTGATGGAGGAAACCATCTACTGTATTTGGACAGCAGGCTGACACTAGCAGGCCTTCCCTGCTGATCTCCGAGCCACTTGGAGACAGGTGTGCAGCGTATCCGGTGAAGCAAGTCGATGTGCGTTGTGCCATGACGCAGGGGACGACTTCAACTTCTAGAACGTGCGTTTTATTGCAAGAGGCAGTCCATTAATCTATTCCTATTACTAGTCAAGCTCAGCTCATCTTTCGGCCAGATCACACAGCTCCAGGTTTATCATGTGCTTTTGCACACAAATTGGAGGGAGATTAAAATTTACAGACAGTTGCAACTTTGAAGTTTACTTAATATTAACAAGCGTCAAAGATGCAAAGCCGATGCGAGGAAATAAATTATATCTGTGCATGATTACCCTCGATCGCTGATGTTCAATGAATGTCTTTGAAATTGAAATCCAGACATTTAGCTACTGACATGTGAGGGCATCTCCTGAATGGCCTTCCAGACAAAGTGAGCAAATGGGTGCATTTGCATGGTGCGCCAAGGCAGAATTGAGTGTTTGTGTGAAATTGCAAGGCCAGGAGGAGGAAAAGCTTTGATGTGCAGTTTGCATTGTGAAACCTTTCATTGAATGTAGCACAGGCTGGTGCTATGGAGATCTGTTAATGGCTCAAAGTGTCGCAGAGCTGCAACATGCAGTGTTAGATGAAGCATCAGACCGCTCATGGCACGTGGGAAATAATCAGAAAAGAACACCTGTACATGGCCTCTCCTTCGATAGCTCAGCTGGTAGAGCGGAGGACTGTAGATGATTAAAACTGACATCCTTAGGTCGCTGGTTCAATTCCGGCTCGAAGGAAGCCCCCTTCCATTTTACACAAAAAACCATACCAACCACAACTAACCACATCACACCCATTCACACTTTTCTCATTACGTTACTCCTTCGCAAATTCATCTGCAGATGCAGTAGCTCTTCTTTTCATTTTTCAAAACACCCACTACCTGCTTCTTTTGATTCTCTTCCGCACTTGCTGGCCACCAGCGCATTCCTTTCACTGCAATGCATCCAAACACCCTGCACACAATTCAAAGTACAAGTTGTCTTCTGTCAGTCGGACACCCCTCCTCACTGTCCCTGCACAGTCATCTCACCAGCAACTTTCTCATTCAATTCAGCTCGTTTCCAATTCAATCCATATCATTGGACACTTGTCAGCTTCTGTCATCGTCCTAATTGAAATCCTTCAGATGAAGCTCACCCGTTGCTTTGTGGACTTGCTGATGGAGGAAACCATCTACTGTATTTGGGCAGCAGGCTGACACTAGCAGGCCTTCCTTGCTGATCTCCGAGCCACTTGGAGACAGGTGTGCAGCGTATCCGGTGAAGCAAGTCGATGTGCATTGTGCCATGACGCAGGGGACGACTTCAACTTCTAGAACGTGCGTTTTATTGCGAGAGGCAGTCCATTAATCTATTCCTATTACTAGTCAAGCTCAGCTCATCTTTCGGCCAGATCACACAGCTCCAGGTTTGTCATGTGCTTTTGCACACAAATTGGAGGGAGATTAAAATTTACAGACAGTTGCAACTTTGAAGTTTACTTAATATTAGCAAGCGTCAAAGATGCAAAGCCGATGCGAGGAAATAAATTATATCTGTGCATGATTACCCCGATCGCTGATGTTCAATGAATGTCTTTGAAATTGAAATCCAGACATTTAGCTGACATGTGAGGGCATCTCCTGAATGGCCTTCCAGACAAAGTGAGCAAATGGGTGCATTTGCATGGTGCGCCAAGGCAGAATTGAGTGTTTGTGTGAAATTGCAAGGCCAGGAGGAGGAAAAGCTTTGATGTGCAGTTTGCATTGTGAAACCTTTCATTGAATGTAGCACAGGCTGGTGCTATGGAGATCTGTTAATGGCTCAAAGTGTCGCAGAGCTGCAACATGCAGTGTTAGATGAAGCATCAGACCGCTCATGGCACGTGGGAAATAATCAGAAAAGAACACCTGTACATGGCCTCTCCTTCGATAGCTCAGCTGGTAGAGCGGAGGACTGTAGATGATTAAAACTGACATCCTTAGGTCGCTGGTTCAATTCCGGCTCGAAGGAAGCCCCCTTCCATTTTACACAAAAAACCATACCAACCACAACTAACCACATCACACCCATTCACACTTTTCTCATTACGTTACTCCTTCGCAAATTCATCTGCAGATGCAGTAGCTCTTCTTTTCATTTTTCAAAACACCCACTACCTGCTTCTTTTGATTCTCTTCCGCACTTGCTGGCCACCAGCGCATTCCTTTCACTGCAATGCATCCAAACACCCTGCACACAATTCAAAGTACAAGTTGTCTTCTGTCAGTCGGACACCCCGCCTCACTGTCCCTGCACAGTCATCTCACCAGCAACTTTCTCATTCAATTCAGCTCGTTTCCAATTCAATCCATATCATTGGACACTTGTCAGCTTCTGTCATCGTCCTAATTGAAATCCTTTCAGATGAAGCTCACCCGTTGCTTTGTGGACTTGCTGATGGAGGAAACCATCTACTGTATTTGGGCAGCAGGCTGACACTAGCAGGCCTTCCTTGCTGATCTCCGAGCCACTTGGAGACAGGTGTGCAGCGTATCCGGTGAAGCAAGTCGATGTGCATTGTGCCATGACGCAGGGGACGACTTCAACTTCTAGAACGTGCGTTTTATTGCAAGAGGCAGTCCATTAATCTATTCCTATTACTAGTCAAGCTCAGCTCATCTTTCGGCCAGATCACACAGCTCCAGGTTTATCATGTGCTTTTGCACACAAATTGGAGGGAGATTAAAATTTACAGACAGTTGCAACTTTGAAGTTTACTTAATATTAACAAGCGTCAAAGATGCAAAGCCGATGCGAGGAAATAAATTATATCTGTGCATGATTACCCTCGATCGCTGATGTTCAATGAATGTCTTTGAAATTGAAATCCAGACATTTAGCTGACATGTGCGGGCATCTCCTGAATGGCCTTCCAGACAAAGTGAGCAAATGGGTGCATTTGCATGGTGCGCCAAGGCAGAATTGAGTGTTTGTGTGAAATTGCAAGGCCAGGAGGAGGAAAAGCTTTGATGTGCAGTTTGCATTGTGAAACCTTTCATTGAATGTAGCACAGGCTGGTGCTATGGAGATCTGTTAATGGCTCAAAGTGTCGCAGAGCTGCAACATGCAGTGTTAGATGAAGCATCAGACCGCTCATGGCACGTGGGAAATAATCAGAAAAGAACACCTGTACATGGCCTCTCCTTCGATAGCTCAGCTGGTAGAGCGGAGGACTGTAGATGATTAAAACTGACATCCTTAGGTCGCTGGTTCAATTCCGGCTCGAAGGAAGTCCCCTTCCATTTTTCACAAAAAACCATACCAACCACAACTAAACACATCACACCCATTCACACTTTTCTCATTACGTTACTCCTTCACAAATTCATCTGCAGATGCAGTAGCTCTTCTTTTCATTTTTCAAAACACCCACTACCTGCTTCTTTTGATTCTCTTCCGCACTTGCTGGCCACCAGCGCATTCCTTTCACTGCAATGCATCCAAACACCCTGCACACAATTCAAAGTACAAGTTGTCTTCTGTCAGTCGGACACCCCTCCTCACTGTCCCTGCACAGTCATCTCACCAGCAACTTTCTCATTCAATTCAGCTCGTTTCCAATTCAATCCATATCATTGGACACTTGTCAGCTTCTGTCATCGTCCTAATTGAAATCCTTTCAGATGAAGCTCACCCGTTGCTTTGTGGACTTGCTGATGGAGGAAACCATCTACTGTATTTGGGCAGCAGGCTGACACTAGCAGGCCTTCCTTGCTGATCTCCGAGCCACTTGGAGACAGGTGTGCAGCGTATCCGGTGAAGCAAGTCGATGTGCATTGTGCCATGACGCAGGGGACGACTTCAACTTCTAGAACGTGCGTTTTATTGCGAGAGGCAGTCCATTAATCTATTCCTATTACTAGTCAAGCTCAGCTCATCTTTCGGCCAGATCACACAGCTCCAGGTTTGTCATGTGCTGTTGCACACAAATTGGAGGGAGATTAAAATTTACAGACAGTTGCAACTTTGAAGATTACTTAATATTAGCAAGCGTCAAAGATGCAAAGCCGATGCGAGGAAAGAAATTATATCTGTGCATGATTACCCCAATCGCTGATGTTCAATGAATGCCTTTGAAATTGAAATCCAGACATTTAGCTAACTGACATGTGACGGCATCTCCTGAATGGCCTTCCAGACAAAGTGAGCAAATGGGTGCATTTGCATGGTGCGCCAAGGCAGAATTGAGTGTTTGTGTGAAATTGCAAGGCCAGGAGGAGGAAAAGCTTTGATGTGCAGTTTGCATTGTGAAACCTTTCATTGAATGTAGCACAGGCTGGTGCTATGGAGATCTGTTAATGGCTCAAAGTGTCGCAGAGCTGCAACATGCAGTGTTAGATGAAGCATCAGACTGCTCATGGCACGTGGGAAATAATCAGAAAAGAACACCTGTACATGGCCTCTCCTTCGATAGCTCAGCTGGTAGAGCGGAGGACTGTAGATGATTAAAACTGACATCCTTAGGTCGCTGGTTCAATTCCGGCTCGAAGGAAGCCCCCTTCCATTTTACACAAAAAACCATACCAACCACAACTAAACACATCACACCCATTCACACTTTTCTCATTACGTTACTCCTTCGCAAATTCATCTGCAGATGCAGTAGCTCTTCTTTTCATTTTTCAAAACACCCACTACCTGCTTCTTTTGATTCTCTTCCGCACTTGCTGGCCACCAGCGCATTCCTTTCACTGCAATGCATCCAAACACCCTGCACACAATTCAAAGTACAAGTTGTCTTCTGTCAGTCGGACACCCCTCCTCACTGTCCCTGCACAGTCATCTCACCAGCAACTTTCTCATTCAATTCAGCTCGTTTCCAATTCAATCCATATCATTGGACACTTGTCAGCTTCTGTCATCGTCCTAATTGAAATCCTTTCAGATGAAGCTCACCCGTTGCTTTGTGGACTTGCTGATGGAGGAAACCATCTACTGTATTTGGGCAGCAGGCTGACACTAGCAGGCCTTCCCTGCTGATCTCCGAGCCACTTGGAGACAGGTGTGCAGCGTATCCGGTGAAGCAAGTCGATGTGCATTGTGCCATGACGCAGGGGACGACTTCAACTTCTAGAACGTGCGTTTTTTTAAAGAGGCAGTCCATTAATCTATTCCTATTACTAGTCAAGCTCAGCTCATCTTTCGGCCAGATCACACAGCTCCAGGTTTATCATGTGCTTTTGCACACAAATTGGAGGGAGATTAAAATTTACAGACAGTTGCAACTTTGAAGTTTACTTAATATTAACAAGCGTCAAAGATGCAAAGCCGATGCGAGGAAATAAATTATATCTGTGCATGATTACCCTCGATCGCTGATGTTCAATGAATGTCTTTGAAATTGAAATCCAGACATTTAGCTACTGACATGTGAGGGCATCTCCTGAATGGCCTTCCAGACAAAGTGAGCAAATGGGTGCATTTGCATGGTGCGCCAAGGCAGAATTGAGTGTTTGTGTGAAATTGCAAGGCCAGGAGGAGGAAAAGCTTTGATGTGCAGTTTGCATTGTGAAACCTTTCATTGAATGTAGCACAGGCTGGTGCTATGGAGATCTGTTAATGGCTCAAAGTGTCGCAGAGCTGCAACATGCAGTGTTAGATGAAGCATCAGACCGCTCATGGCACGTGGGAAATAATCAGAAAAGAACACCTGTACATGGCCTCTCCTTCGATAGCTCAGCTGGTAGAGCGGAGGACTGTAGATGATTAAAACTGACATCCTTAGGTCGCTGGTTCAATTCCGGCTCGAAGGAAGCCCCCTTCCATTTTACACAAAAAACCATACCAACCACAACTAACCACATCACACCCATTCACACTTTTCTCATTACGTTACTCCTTCGCAAATTCATCTGCAGATGCAGTAGCTCTTCTTTTCATTTTTCAAAACACCCACTACCTGCTTCTTTTGATTCTCTTCCGCACTTGCTGGCCACCAGCGCATTCCTTTCACTGCAATGCATCCAAACACCCTGCACACAATTCAAAGTACAAGTTGTCTTCTGTCAGTCGGACACCCCGCCTCACTGTCCCTGCACAGTCATCTCACCAGCAACTTTCTCATTCAATTCAGCTCGTTTCCAATTCAATCCATATCATTGGACACTTGTCAGCTTCTGTCATCGTCCTAATTGAAATCCTTTCAGATGAAGCTCACCCGTTGCTTTGTGGACTTGCTGATGGAGGAAACCATCTACTGTATTTGGGCAGCAGGCTGACACTAGCAGGCCTTCCCTGCTGATCTCCGAGCCACTTGGAGACAGGTGTGCAGCGTATCCGGTGAAGCAAGTCGATGTGCGTTGTGCCATGACGCAGGGGACGACTTCAACTTCTAGAACGTGCGTTTTATTGCAAGAGGCAGTCCATTAATCTATTCCTATTACTAGTCAAGCTCAGCTCATCTTTCGGCCAGATCACACAGCTCCAGGTTTATCATGTGCTTTTGCACACAAATTGGAGGGAGATTAAAATTTACAGACAGTTGCAACTTTGAAGTTTACTTAATATTAGCAAGCGTCAAAGATGCAAAGCCGATGCGAGGAAATAAATTATATCTGTGCATGATTACCCTCGATCGCTGATGTTCAATGAATGTCTTTGAAATTGAAATCCAGACATTTAGCTACTGACATGTGAGGGCATCTCCTGAATGGCCTTCCAGACAAAGTGAGCAAATGGGTGCATTTGCATGGTGCGCCAAGGCAGAATTGAGTGTTTGTGTGAAATTGCAAGGCCAGGAGGAGGAAAAGCTTTGATGTGCAGTTTGCATTGTGAAACCTTTCATTGAATGTAGCACAGGCTGGTGCTATGGAGATCTGTTAATGGCTCAAAGTGTCGCAGAGCTGCAACATGCAGAGTGAGATGAAGCATCAGACTGCTCATGGAACGTGGGAAATAATCAGAAAAGAACACCTGTACATGGCCTCTCCTTCGATAGCTCAGCTGGTAGAGCGGAGGACTGTAGATGATTAAAACTGACATCCTTAGGTCGCTGGTTCAATTCCGGCTCGAAGGAAGCCCCCTTCCATTTTACACAAAAAACCATACCAACCACAACTAAACACATCACACCCATTCACACTTTTCTCATTACGTTACTCCTTCGCAAATTCATCTGCAGATGCAGTAGCTCTTCTTTTCATTTTTCAAAACACCCACTACCTGCTTCTTTTGATTCTCTTCCGCACTTGCTGGCCACCAGCGCATTCCTTTCACTGCAATGCATCCAAACACCCTGCACACAATTCAAAGTACAAGTTGTCTTCTGTCAGTCGGACACCCCTCCTCACTGTCCCTGCACAGTCATCTCACCAGCAACTTTCTCATTCAATTCAGCTCGTTTCCAATTCAATCCATATCATTGGACACTTGTCAGCTTCTGTCATCGTCCTAATTGAAATCCCTTCAGATGAAGCTCACCCGTTGCTTTGAGGACTTGCTGATGGAGGAAACCATCTACTGTATTTGGGCAGCAGGCTGACACTAGCAGGCCTCCCTTGCTGATCTCCGAGCCACTTGGAGACAGGTGTGCAGCGTATCCGGTGAAGCAAGTCGATGTGCATTGTGCCATGACGCAGGGGACGACTTCAACTTCTAGAACGTGCGTTTTATTGCGAGAGGCAGTCCATTAATCTATTCCTATTACTAGTCAAGCTCAGCTCATCTTTCGGCCAGATCACACAGCTCCAGGTTTGTCATGTGCTGTTGCACACAAATTGGAGGGAGATTAAAATTTACAGACAGTTGCAACTTTGAAGTTTACTTAATATTAGCAAGCGTCAAGGATGCAAAGCCGATGCGAGGAAAGAAATTATATCTGTGCATGATTACCCTCGATCGCTGATGTTCAATGAATGTCTTTGAAATTGAAATCCAGACATTTAGCTGACATGTGAGGGCATCTCCTGAATGGCCTTCCAGACAAAGTGAGCAAATGGGTGCATTTGCATGGTGCGCCAAGGCAGAATTGAGTGTTTGTGTGAAATTGCAAGGCCAGGAGGAGGAAAAGCTTTGATGTGCAGTTTGCATTGTGAAACCTTTCATTGAATGTAGCACAGGCTGGTGCTATGGAGATCTGTTAATGGCTCAAAGTGTCGCAGAGCTGCAACATGCAGTGTTAGATGAAGCATCAGACCGCTCATG